>NC_056741.1:353902569-353933559 GCF_019279795.1 Protopterus annectens
GAGGATCATGGGCCTCAAAGAGATGTCCTATGCAGCTCGACTAAAGAAACTCCAGCTCTACTCGGTTGCTTACTGCCTGCTCAGAGGTGATCTATGCCTGACATATAAGGCCATGTCCAACCCGGAATTAATGGACATGCTCCACCTCAAGAAAACCAAATCTCTTAGAGCCACACGCTCCAGTGAATTAAACCTCAGCACAACAATAAAAAGGACATGCTGGAGGGATAGATTCCTGCCCAGAGACTTCCCTCGCTCTGGAATAGAATCCCAGTTTATTTTAGGCAGAGTCCCTCGCTGACTCTCTTCAAGAGGAATCTTGACAAGTGGATGGGAAATCATAAATTTACACCTGAGATCACTTCAGTGGCCGTGCTAGACAGAGGCCCAGGAAACTAATTTAAAAGGGAGGCGAAAGCCAAAACATTCTGGCTAGGCTTATAAATGCCCTTGGGCAGATAGCCTAGTACCTACCTATGAACCTACATGCTCTAGGGACCTAAACCTTGTCACCACAGTAAATAGAACATGCTGGAGGGATAGATTTCTGTCCTAGAGACTTCCCATACTCCGGAATAAACTACCTATCTATATCAAACAAAGCTCCTCATTAGCACTGTTCAAGAAAAATCTTGATGATTGGATGGGAAATAGGAAATTCACCCCGGGGATCACTTCTGTGTCTCTGCTCGACAGTGGCACAGGAAAATAAATTTCTTGGGTGGCAAAAGCCAGGGTACCTTTTTGGCTGGGCTTGTATAGGCCCCAGGGTCGATAGCCTAGTACCTACCTATGAACCTATGAACCTTTGAGTCTTGCCTAAAAAAGGTAATATGGGGACAGCAAGAGCCTTGGCCAGTATTCAGAAGCATAGGGGCGACAGGTGCAAACCATCTGTAGTGACGCAATGAGGCTTGTCTATCATGTCATGACAGGCAGACAGAGACTGGATCCACTTTGAATGACACCAGAAGCTCAGCCAATTGTTGAAGTTTATCATCTTTCTGTTATATTGCAGCATCATGTAGGTGAAGGTAAGATGCTACTCAAGGTCAGGGTCATACCAGCCTGGGCTACATGATCATAGAGCAACTATATATCTCTTGTCATGTTGTCCTGAGAGGTATGTCTCAGATCATTCACATTGACTTGTACAAAGAACACATCATATATGTACCTGTTCTGGAGTGATGTAAGTGCTTGTGTTATGTGGCAGATTATAGCACCTGACAGACAACTGACAGTAACCTTCCCCTTGTCCAGCCGTGTGAGTGGAACATCTGTGTGCCTGACTATGAAGTCACCTATTACTAGTGTGTTGGGTATGTTGTTTTGCCTTAGGGCCTGTTGTGAGGCACACTGCTTTGGTGTATTATGTGTTTTCTGCTGTGTGCTTGGAGGTGCATGTTGCTTGCTTGTCTGCTTAGGAGGACACTCTCTCTTTTTCAGATTGATATTTGTATTGTCCGAGTATGGTAATGTGTATTTATGTGTGTGTTTTGCTGGTGCTTATATTGTAGGTCTATGTGAGACAGTTGGTGCTGTGGTTGTTTGACCCTACTCCTCCTGACTGTATCGTCCAGTATTGGGTTGACAAAGTTTAGCCACTGGTTTGATCTTGTGTGTGCCAGCATGTGGTGCATCAACCCATATATGATATGGTCATGGCCTATGCATACAATACACTCACAATACACCTAGTATAATAAGCCTGCTGAGGTTAGCAAATGTGAAAAAACCTTTGTGCAAACTATCAGCAAGTAATGTCTGTATTGCACCCTGTAACTCCATATTTCTTGCTGATGTGTAAAGACATATTTAGTTTGGATTAAGAACCCCACACTTGGCAACTGTGTGTGTGTGTGTGTGTGTGTGTGTGTGTGTGTGTGTGTGTGTGTGTGTGTGTGTGTGTGTGTCTGTCTGTCTGTCTCTCCCTGGGGAGAGAGAGCAACCTTTCTGGAGACTACTCACACCCCTTAAAAGTGGTATACTCAACTTTGGCAAGTCTGATGATGTCACCATCCTACAAATATACCTGTGGAAAGGAAAAGTCCCAGTGATGTGTATAGTGTGTTGTGTAACTGTGTACTGATGTAATATTGTAATGTAGTGAGGTAGGAGTTTGAATCCTGCACTTGCCAACTGTGTGTGTGTGTGCGCCCCCTGGGGTGACGCAACCTTTTTGGAGACTACTCACATCTCTTAAAAGTGGTATACTCATCTTTGTCAAGTCTGATGATGTCACCATCCTACAAATATATTTGTGGAAAGAAGAAACCCCAGTAATGTGTGTAGTGCATTGTATAAATGCATACTGATGTAATATCATAATGTAGTTAAGTAGGGATTTGAATCCTGCACTTGCTGAGTGTGTGTGTCTCCCTGGGGAGGAGCAACCTTTTTGGAGAATACTCACACCCCTTAAAAGTGGTATACTCATCTTTGTCAAGTCTGATGATGTCATCATCCTACAAATATACCTGTGGAAAGGAAAGATCCCGCTAATGTGTATAGTGCGTCATGTAAATGCGTACTGCTGTAGTGTCGCAATGTAGTTAGGTAAGGGTTTGAATCCTGCATTTGCCATGTGTGTATGCCCCCTGCCGAGAAGTAGCATTTTTGGAGACTACTCACACCCCTTAAAAGGGGTATACTCATCTTTGACAAGTCTGATGATGTCACCATCCTACAAATATACCTGTGGAAAGAAACAATCCCAGTAATGTGTTTAGCATGTTGTATAACTGCGTACTGCTGTAGTATTCTAATTGTAGTTAGGTAGGGGTTTGAATCCTACACTTGCTAACTGTGTGTGTGTCTCTCTCCCTGGAGAAAAGCAACCTTTTTGGAGACTAGTCACCCCTTAAAAGTGGTATACTCATATTTGTCAAGTCTGATGATGTCACCATCCTACAAATATACCTGTGGAAAGGAAAAATCCCATTAATGTGTATAGTGCATCGTATAAATGCATGCTTCTGTAATATCATAATGTAGTTAGGTAGGGGTTGGAATCCTGTACTTACTAACTGTGTGTCTCTCTGGGGAAGAGCAACCTTTTTGGAGACTACTCACACCCCTTAAAAGTGGTATACTCATCTTTGTCAATTCTGATGATGTCACCATCCTACAAATATACCTGTGGAAAAAAGAAATCCTGGTAATGTGTACTGCTGTAGTATCATAATGTAATTAGGGAGGGGTTTGAATCCTGTACTTGCCAACGGTGTGTGTCTCCCTGGGGAGGAGCACCCTTTTTGGAGAATACTTACACCCCTTAAAGTGGTATACTCATCTTTGTCAAGTCTGATGATGTCACCATCCTACAAATATACCTGTGGAAAAGAAAAATCCCTGTAATGTGTATACTGCGTCATGTAAATATGTGCTTCTGTAGTATCGTAATGTAGTTAAGTAGGGATTTGAATCCTGCACTTGCCAAATGTGTGTGTCTCCTAGGGAAAGAGCATCCTTTTGGGAGGATACTCACACCCCTTAAAAGTGGTATACTCATTTTTGACAAGTCTGATGATGTCACCATCCTACAAATATACCCGTGGAAAGATGAAATCCCAGTAATGTGTATAGTGTGTTGTGTAAATCAATGCTGCTGTAGTATCATAACGTACTTAGGAAAGAGTTTGAATCTCGCACTTGCTGACTGTGTGTGTTCTGAGTGTGTGACACTGTTGGTCATTGTGGAGTGGGTTTTGATTTTTTTAGTGTATGACATATCACAATGACAACTGTATGTGCATTACACATGTAAGGTAGCTGTGGGGCAAAGCCATATACATACATGTGACCGCAATTATTTCATAGGTGGGTATTCTGCTTTCTTCATGAATGCATCTGTTATCTTTGCCAGAGCGTGCTGGCACTTTCCAGACTTTAGGTCACTCCTGTATGCTAGTGACAAGCTTAGCCACTGCAGTGATCCCTGAGCTACATCTTCTGTTTCACATCCACTCATCACGCTTTCTATTGAAGAGTGTGAGTGAGGGTTTATGCTTGAGATATATTTGAATCTTGTTCCAAAGTGAGCAAAGCCTGGCAAAGACGACTAATCATTATTGGTGTGCAACAACCTCTGTGGATCTGCATGCAAACCCTTTATTGCTTATGTGCTCCACAGAGGGATTTCCAAAACCCTTTGGTAATGTGATTATCAAAGGAGAGATGACTAAACACATGGCTCTATGTATACATTAGTACCTGTTCCACATTTTGGGGGCTACTAGCTATGTTGTTCTCTGGGGATACTTTGTTTTCTAAAAGTGGATAACTATGTTTTCTTTGGCTTATAGCTTTACAGCATGAGTTTGACACCAGGTATCTGTATCTATGATACCCTTTTGGAGGATGTGTGTGTCATTTGGAGAATAAACTATATCCCACAGTATGCATTTTCATCAAACGTGGCCAGACATATCCCGACTGTGTTTGCTTGTACCTAAGAAAGCTATATGCCAAACAGAAGTGATCCCAGGACTAAATGCAGGTGAATACCACTTGTTACTGGCATAGAATTGTACATGGAGGCTGCAAATTTTACTGTGTGTCCTACATCTGTGCGTCAGTTGTCAATCCATCATCTAACAATCGTTTATGGTCAGTCTGTTGAGGTTATGTATAATACCAGAATGTGGGATGGGTATGAATTGCTGGTGAGCTATAGCTTGGCTATGTGGACCTCCCCTTCCTCACCTATAGCCTTGTTAACTGGCTTGAAGACTACTAGGTGTATGAGCCATGATCTGGGCTTTAGAGAACCTAATTGGGTATGGTGCAGTGTTTGCAGGTTATAATGTCTCTGTTAATGAGTTCCATAATGCAGTACTCCATAGCCTTCCCGATAACATTTGTCTGGCTTATAGGGTGAGAGTTTCCAGGATCTGTTGCAGTTCTACCCTTAATTTATGTTAACATTTGCACTGGGTGTGATGAGGGTGGACAGGATTAGGAATAAGTATATTAGAGGGTCAGTCCAGGTTTGAAGGTTAGTAGACCAAGCCAGATAGGCAGGATTAAGTTGGTTTGTACATGTGCTGAGGAGGGATGCAGGGTATATTGTGAAATGGATGCTAAGGATGAAGCCGCCAGGTAACAGGAAAAGAGGAATGCCTAAGATGAGGTTTATGGCTGTGGTGAGAGAGGACATGCAGGTGGATGGTGTGACAGTGCAAGATGCAGAGGGCAGGAAGAAATGGAAACAGATGATCTACTGTGGTGACCCCTAATGGGAGCATCCGAACGGAGAAGAAGAAGACATCATAGCTCAACCCTTGTGGACTGTGAACACCATTACTGTGCATCATTCCACAAGTATGTAACCTGTATAGAGGCTGCATCTGAACAGAGTGTTTAGGTGAGTGGTGACTTCATATGTCAGCTTGTGTATGACACAGCCAGGGATACTGTCCAGTACCATTGCCACTGTGGATTGGACTTTGGTAAAGAGATGTTTTAACTAGAGTGTCTGTAAATCATCAGGTTTTACATTCTTCAGGTCTGGAAATGTGGCCCTTGTGTAATGACAGGGTGGTGGAATCCGCATTCAAACTGTCTGACAAGAAACTAGTAATGTCAGTCAGATAAGTGT
Source organism: Protopterus annectens (assembly GCF_019279795.1). Lineage (NCBI taxonomy): Eukaryota > Metazoa > Chordata > Ceratodontiformes > Protopteridae > Protopterus > Protopterus annectens. The sequence goes on from NC_056741.1 coordinate 353,908,172, forward strand.
ACTTTGTGACCATTTGCGTTAACTGTGACCCGATCTGAGATTTCCCCTGTAGATTATACACAACACTAAAGAAAGCTTTAGTGTTGTCTTTGGAATCCTTGCCATTTTGTATTTTGAAGCTTGCCTTGTATGTTTATTGATTGATTGTATTTTCCAAATGATACTGACCAGAGAGGTTATCCCTTCTTGGTATGTAACTCTTTTTTGGTACAACTTCACACCTTCTATTATATGTTTAGTTTATGGCAGGTTTCTATGAGACTAATGCACTTTTACTGTATAAGTGAGCATTTCATGTGTTTGTGATAGCACGGTCCATGCAACCCTGTAGGTGAACAGTGTGCATTACTAAAGGATTATGCAGCTGGGACAGTGTTAACCTTAGTGATGCAAACCAATGACAGATAGCAACAGCAGCATCACCAACAGGACAGTGTCAATCCATGTCATACACACACATGCGTACTCAAGTTCCAAAATGTGTGTAGTACAACACATACTGGCCACCAGTAGAAACTATGGAGTGTTAACACTGGCCAATACAGGGCATGTCACCCTGCCCATGTGTCCAATATGCATGTACATGCAGACAGTGCACCTCCACCATGTTCACAAATGGACACCTGCAAACCTGTGTTGCACACACCCCACACTTACTGTCCACTGTATAATGCATGCTGACACAACTATACACATCAGCCAAGTGGCACATGGGCAAACAAAGCACAATTGGAATAAACACTGGTGAAAACAATACAACATTGCTAATTACAGCTTTAATGCATCATGCCTGCTCAGTTACACCTTCAAAGATATTATTACACTTTACTGCTGACAACATGCTACACATCCAACCATTGCTATACTTTATTAAAATCACCCTGTGCATCACTACCATGTTAGCCCGTTCCTGCATCAATGGTACAGATGACAGGAGGTGGCACAGGTTTCATCATATGCACAGGGTGTGTTGTTGGTTTGCCAGAGGCCTACACTGAGCCATACAATCGACATGTGTGTGTGAGTGTGTGTGTGAGGGCCATGAGTACTGTTATGGGCCAATGTTGATGTAATGTGTGCGGGTATGTGTTTGCCCTAGGTTTCTGGTTTATGTGTGTGTGTCTGCATGCAGACAGTTCCACCATGTGGCTGCCATATATGGGGATTTGTGAGACAGCTACAAATTCTACCTGGCAGGCTTTATAGATCACCGTCTCTGGCCATGGATACGGAACCTGTGCCTGGCAGGGGTGCTACAGACAGTATTAGGTACTAATCCAGATTGGGTGTTATCCAAAGAGGTTGACAAATGTTCACTGGATACAGGTCCCTGCTGGGACTGGCCAGAGCCACGTGCACGTAGTCTGCTAGGATGGTCTATGGACAGCCCCCCAACATTACTGGGGCTGGTACTGGCACTACAGGAGTGGCTGTGACTTGCTGGACATCTACGGCAACCTCCAGCTACTGATGTTGCTGGCATATGTCCACGTTGATGTCTCAACCATCCCGCACTGTCCTGACACATGGACATGACATTGTGGAGGACATCCAATGTCTCACCCCAATGTCTATCAATGACCTCAGTGTAGTTATGTATGGCACCTGCTAGGTCACAGATACTGTCATTTACAGAGGTGCAATGAGCCCTCTGTACCCTTAGCTCCTGTCTGGTGTACCGCTCCATTTGTGTCTTTGCCTCCATGACAGTCTGGAACATGCGTGTGGTAGAAAGAGGTGTGGCAGATCAGCCAGGGGCATGATGACTAGCAGTTCTCTGATGAGAACCCCTGGGCATCTGCCTATGTGTTACCGTTCCAGACATCTGGCTATGGCTGCTGTGTCTTGATATAGGTGCCATAGATACCACACTGTCCTGGCCAGTGCCAACCGTACACTGTCCCTCAGCTAAGGGCAATGGTGATGATGGATGTACAGGCAGTATGACTGTGTGCATGGATAGGGTGGAGACTTGTGTACTGTCAATTGGTGGCCCAACAACAGACCCTGAAAAACCTGTCTGTGCCTCAACACACCTATCCTCATCATCACTGTTTGTCTCAGTGACATTAGGTTCCCTGCTGTACTGAACCAGCCCCACCTCGGCACCTGAGAGAGGAAAACAGGAAACACACTTTAAGACCTGAACATGACTTTAGACCACATGCGCACATATGCACATGCACACACACAAAAATACACTCCTCCATAAAGCAGACACACACACCATCAATCACAGAACATACACAAGCAAGATAGTCATATCACTCTTGTCAGCATGCAGGACATGTGTTGCTCAACAGCATGCAGTGCAAGTGTAGTCAGTCCTTGTTACTAACAGTATACATGGCTTTGATGCATGTGTTTTGTTATTAGGTGATGGCCCTCCCCCTGAAACACAATGCATACATGGACACAACATTGATGTGCAGGTATTCATAACCCTGTAATGTATTGTACACAATAACTCACAGGTGTACATACCATTGCTGGATGTGCATCTGTGTGTCAGATAGGTATCCAATGCTGATTACAGCCTCTGTGTCTTTAGCAAATAATTGTGGACACATTTTTAGCACATGCATGACGAGTATTCACCCAACATCATCAGTGGTGCATGGATAATTGATGGAATACCATTTGGCCACATACCCAATGTATGGTACTTATGGTGAGTGTAGATCATATTGTGGACATGCCAGTATCATCCATGAAATGGCATGCTAAAACACAACTGAATATTTAAACACTGCAATACCCAATGTGTGTCATATGACCTAGCCACTCAATAGCATCACAAGACATATATGTGTCAGTTGTGCAAATGGTGATTGGTATGTATACTGTTTAGAGGTGCATGTGTGTGCACACACACAACATTAAGGTGTATAGCAATGAAAGCTATGTGTAGTACTGTGGTTACAATAACTGGATGAGGTATAGTACCATAGGCCATCATCCTGAAGCATCAGGTGGTCACTCAAGGCTACAAATGTTTCCCAAACCAGCACTAATCATGCTGTGCTGGAACTGTACTACCTTGTCTAAATTCACCATTTCATAACCAGTTGTTACGTGAGTTTGTAAGGAGGCCAATAAGGAGCATTCCCTGACATGAGTGTGTTGCATAGTGTTTAAATGCCCCATGATAGGCCTCTTCCCCTCAGGTATATTATGTGTAATGTGTGGATAAGATTTTGGATACTGGAGTGTGTCTTTACAGAGGGTTTGGGAATCCTTTATGTGTAGCATGTTAAAATGCTCTGTGTATGACATAGATGTGTATGTTATGTGCATGTTGAGTATCAACTGTGCCTATCCAATGGTCACTACAGTCTAGCCACATTTGTTTGAGATGGTCTGGATATTGCATGTGTTTGAGGCAGCTAATCACATTAGTGAGATGTGCGTGCTCTTACACCACACATGCATAGCATGCATTATGAGTAGGTGTGTTACATGTATACATGGCCTACACCTTAACTATTACATGCACTTTTTATTTACAATAATAAATGTAGAACACACTCACCGCATCTGTCCGCTGCCTTGATGTCACCTCAGAGGGACCTACATTGAGATGAGACAGTTTGTCAGTGGCCACAACTGTGGCATTGCTACTGTGTGTTTGCAATCTTACAGTACAAGAACAGTTTACATTCACAGGGCTACAGATTATGTTCCAAATGATCAGTATTGCACAACAACAGACTCCACATCTTTGAACGACACACTCCACATTTTACATATGCATGATCTACCAATACAGATAACAGTAGTCTACAGATATGCCATGTTACCTGAATGCTCCATGTGTGCTTGCTGGGTGGCTCCAACCTCCATCATGGTGTATTGTCTGCTGCTGTTGTTGGACAGGTGCCACCAGGCTCAGGAGCAGCTCCTCCACTCTGGTGAGGGGGGGATGGATATTAACACCACCTCCTGTTGCAAGCTGTTGTCTACGCACACCAGCAGCACACTGACGGACATGTCTGAGAAGATCACTGCAGTGGTGGCGTACCTGCTCATATGTCTGGTTATGCAGGCCTACCTCATTGACCCTGCAGACAACATCTTGCCACATTGCAGTACGCTCCTGCTGGTCCTGGCTGGTATATGAGAACATGAGACGGTAGTGCTGAATCATACTGCTAGTAATGATATCATCTTCAGCACTAGTGTAACTGGGATTCCTGCGATGGGCCATGATCCCTGGAAGACATAAATACAAAAATATGTCTGAGCAAGTCATATGGCACATTTAACATTATACAGTACAGATATAGCTGAACTGACATATATAGCAACCTATAAGCTAACCGAGAGTGAAACACTGTAACTGCCACTTATCTCTGCTCACCCCACAACTGCTTGAAAGTGCCTTGCTCACTCTCTATCTAATGAACCATGTTCTGCACAGCAACAAAATAAAATCACTATATAAGACTATACCAGAGTACCTGGCACACTGTATGCAACACTCTGCACCACCTAGCCACAGCAGATATACATCAAGCTGATGTGTAAAGAAATATATCATCCATCACAATCAGTGTAAGGTCCAGTAAATGTATTATTATTATACCACACAACTTGTTAATGGCAAACCCTTGGCCAAAATATGTGCACAATTGTGAATATAGGTTGCACACTGCTGTAGTACACTATGAATGTTGCTAGATACGCAGTTATATGTTTTACCACACATATGTCAAAGGACATGTTACAGACATACCCACACACACATCAGACATAATTACAGGACACAAAGGTATGACAACCCAGATAAGCTTTCAGTGTGTACTATACAGTACTGTGTGTCAGTACTTACACAACCTTAATATTGAGAAATGTAATCTATGATGAATACAGGAACCACACAAAACAGTGGATGCAAGCAATGTGGACATACACCATACTTTGCTGTACAAGCCCAGATCTTCAAGTAGTACTACAGTATACACAGGATTTGCATTCAACATCAGTACCAATCAATAATCATAGATATAGTGCTTTAGCCTCCAGTGACACACCCTAGTTAAAACCAAGGGACTTAATCACACTGTATGCAGTAGCACTTGTTCTGCCTAGCAGCAGAATACACAGCTTTTGCTAGGATCAAAGTAAGGACCCATAATACCATGACATAAACAGTTTCCCACTAAGCTATCCCACAGATACATATCTTTGAAAAAAAAAATCTGCTTTTACTGTATTTGTGTTTCTTCCTACTTTATTTTGCTTTTGCGTCATCTTAAACGTACTCAATTGTATTTATTACTGCTTGGTGTAACTCATTCTAAGCCTTTTAGTTTAAGCACTTGGGCTTCAGACCAGTTGTTTTACATTAAGAAGGTTTGTGGTCTGCACTGTGGTGGCAGGACAGGTAGCTTACATCCTTCTAAGTTGGGAACTGCTGATTGAGGGCTCAGTGTCTGTTATTCTAAAAGTGTATTAATTCTGTTTTAAGCACTTGGGCTTGAGGCCAGTTATTTTACATTAAAAGGGTTTGTGGTCTGCACTCTTGTGGGAGGAGAGGCTGGACTCTGCCCTTCTAGCTGGGAATTTCTGGTTAAAGGCTTATAGTGCTTGCATATCTAAACTGCTTCTTACTGAAATTGGTACACCTTGTTTGCTGTAGCATAGACTAGATCCAGGCCTGCTGAATCTAGCTTTGTTTGTATAACCTCAGCACTAATCCAGGCATTCTTTAAAGTATTCAATTGTATTTATTACTGCTTGGTAGTAACTTGATTAAAGTGTAGCTATCATTCTAAGTCTTTTGAGTTAAGCACTTGGGTTTCAGACCAGTTGTTTTACATTAGGAAGGTTTGTGGTCTGCACTGTAGTGGCAGAACAGGTAGCTTACATCCTTCTAAGTTGGGAACTGCTGATTGAGGGCTCAGTGTATGTTATTCTAAAAGTGTATTAATTCTGGTTTAAGCACTTGGGCTTCACGCCAGTTGTTTTACATTAAGAAGGTTTGTGGTCTGCACTGTAGTGGCAGAACAGGTAGCTTACATCCTTCTAAGTTGTGAACTGCTGATTGGGGGCTCAGTGTCTGTTATTCTAAAAGTGCATTAGTTCTGGTTTAAGCACTTGGGCGTCAGGCCAGTTATTTTACATTAAGAAGGTTCATGGTCTGCACTCTTGTGGGAGGAGATGCTGTACTCTGCCCTTCTGAGCTGGGAATTTAAAGGCTTATAGTGCCTGCATATTTGAATTGTTTCTTACTGAAATTGGTACACCTTGTTTGCTGTAGCATAGACTAGATCCAAGCCTGCTGAATCTAGCTTTATTTGTATGCTGCTTGTTTGTTTGCTTGTTATTTACCTGAAATGCTAATTCCACCTAAAATGCGGCTTTTCAGTGCTTCTGTGGATCCCTAGTGATATCTGCATTGCTTACTGTACTTATTTCCTTATTTCACTTGAAAGAAAGTTACTGTTTGTTGTTTTTGCATTTAAGTTACCTGTAACACATTGCATTTAAGTTACCTGGCACTTGCTCACTAAAGCAATTATATAAGTCAGCACTAAAATATTAAAAGCACTACACCCTCACAAACTTCCCTTGAGTACCTCGTTCCCCATTGGCCCTTTTTTTTCAATTATAAAGGAATTTCCAATACTATTCTAGCATGTCCAAAGGTCAGTTGTCAATCTCCTCTCCGGTCCAGCTGGTGAATCTGTGAATCTTGAGGCAATGTTACAACTGCCTCATGTACACAGACAACCCTCTCCTCCTCCCAACAAATTCCAACACATGTGAGAGATGCAACCATATAGTCATACTGGAGGCTAAGCTTTCTCAACTCAGTACTGGCGAAACCAGTCAGGAGGAGAAAGAAACCACACTCACTACAATTCCAGTCTCACATAGACCTACCACGACAGCAAACCAAACACATAAACACAAAAACATACTGAGGCTCTAAATAAAATCTGCCTAAGCAGCAGAGACCTCCAAAGCAGACACCCAAGCAACCGCTACCCCAAAACAAAACACGTGCAACACATAGCTCACAAAGCCAGTGTGCTGAACAGTTACAGCCCTTAAGGCTAAACAACACACCTGATACACTTGTAATAGGTGACTCTATCATTAGGCACACTGACGTCCCGCTCACCAGGCTGAACAAGGAGAAGGTCATGGTGAGCTGCCTGTTGGGTGCTAGGATCCACCACATAACACAAGCACTCAGGTCACTCCAAGGCAAGTACAAATATGACTCAGTCATTGTCCATGCTGGTGTGAATGACCTGAGATGTACCTCCCTGGACTACATGAAAAGAGACATAGAGGAGCTCTCTGAGCATGTAGCCCAGGCCGGTATGACCCTGACCTTGAGTAGGATCTTACCCTCTCCAAGAATGATGCCACAATATGAAGACAATATGATCAATTTCAACAATTGGCTTAAGTATTGGTGTCATTCAAAGGGGATCCAATGCCTGTCAACCTGGGATGACATGCTCGACAAGCCACGATGCTTCACTAGGGACAGCTTGCACCTGTCACCCCTGGGCTTTCGGATATTGGCAAAGGCTCTTGCTACCCCCATAGTGCTTTTTTTAGGCAAGGCTCAAAAGACAAACCCACCTCCATAGGTATCACAAGGGATAAGAAACTAAGAGTAATGATACTCAATGCCAGAAGTCTAAACCTCAAGATGCATGCACTCAAAACTCTCCTTAGCATGGAGAACATTGATATCTGTGCAGTAACAGAAACCTGGTTCAAGGCTCCCGAGAGCACCCCAGCACTACCAGGTTATACCTCATACCATGCTTTTCGGCCCCAAAACTTGGACCGTACCACAAAAGGAGGGGGAGTATCAATATTCGTCAAAGATACCCACACCTCCAGGTGGGTGGCACAGCACAAAGCATCAGCGACTATCCATGTGCAAATAACAGTGGGTAAAACTGCCTTCCAGTTTATAGCCTACTACAGACCACCCTCCCAAACCCAGGAACCCCACTTGGCCTTCCTGAGAACACTGGAAAATATGAAGGTCTCTCCAAACACCATTATATTGGGCGACTTCAACTACCCAAACATAGACTGGGAGCATTACTCTAGCTCCAACACCCTAGCCCAAAGGTTCCTAGAATTTATAAACTCAAATGCTATGGAACAACTTGTTACCACTCTCACAAGAGGAGAAAACATACTGGACCTGATCATCACCAACATGGGGACTCTATGCTCCAGACCAGAAGTGTATACCTCACTGGTAAGATCAGACCATAAACTAATCTCACTGGATATTCACATCCCGACTCCACCCCTGCCCTGAAAACCACAGTGAAAAACTTCTCTAAAGCAAATTTCACACTCCTCAAAACCGAGGTGGAATCCTTGAAAGCCCCCAGGCCTGTGGAAAATATGGCCCAGACCGCAGAATCCTTTATAAATGGGTTCAGGCACCTAGGCAGCGAGACATTTTCCTGTGGTACATTTGACTCGGGACACATGCCTGAAGTGACAGTCAGCTGCAGAGAAATATGGCTGTTTGCAAATTCCCTGTGGGAAAAGAAAAGAATGTGTTGCCATGCCCACAACTTCAAGAACCAAAGTCACAGGGAGAAAACAATGTCCATGTTCCCCAAAGGAACATGAGATAGCAGGCAATATGGCAGGCATCAGCAGCAGGCTGGCCAGAGGGTATGTCAGTGGCAGTACAAATGCACTGCACAATGGGCAGTACCTTTATAATCGGTGTGTGTGGACCATTACCCCTTTTACATTCTCTAGGGAACATTACCTAAAATGCATACTGGAGCATACGTGACTACAGTAGCCTGCAGGATTTCCTCCATGCTGTAGCACTCTTCCGCATGTTGTAGTTACATAAGTATGTACTCAACACTGAGCACAACACTCATTACTTCTTCTTCCTCCATGCATTTGGCTATTAAAGCTGTGAGCATGGCAGTATGTGCTTCTCTTTGCCCACAGGGAATTTGCAAACAGCTATATATCTCTGCAGCTGACTGTCACTTCAGCCATGTGTCCCCTGTCAGATGTACCACAGGGAAATGTCTTGCTGCCTAGCCGCCTGAACCCTTTATAAACACATTCTATGAACACCTTCAGGAATGCATGGATCATGCAATCCCAAATAAAACCAAGACCCAATCCTTCAAAGGCAGACATCCTGTCTGGTGGACCCCAGCCATAAACAAACTATACAATAGAAGGAGGAAGCTACTACATGATAGAGCAAAATCCCAAAAAGGGAAGGCAACTCTGATCAGTATTAGCAAAAAACTACGGGCACTCATAAAATCGTCTAAGGCTAGCTTCGAGAGAAAAATTGCACAGGACACTAAGGATAATAACAAGGTTTTCTTTAGTTATGTTAGGAACCTGGGTGGGAATTCCCAGATATGCTCAGAATTAGTCCAAAATGACAAAAAATACACCAAACCCACAGACATTGCCAACATCCTAGCTGACAGGTTCAGCGCAAACTTCTCCCCCCCCTTCCCACCAAAAAGGCAAATATTTATCCCAGCAGAATGCTGCCCCCCTGACATCTCAGATACTCAGGTAAGAGCTGCCCTCTCCAAAGCAAAACACACAGCATCAATGGGACTAGACGGTGTCCCAGGCTGCGTCCTACATGATCTCCAAGAAGAGCTAAACCCAAACATAAAACTACTGTTCAATCTCAGCCTTACTACAGGATATGTACCCAAAGAGTGGCGTACAGCAACAGTGGTCCCTCTCCACAAAGGTGGTGCCTCAATGGATCCTGGAAACTATCGCCCCATAAGCCTGACTAGCTTGGTCTGCAAAGCTATGGAAAGGATCATCATGGACCTCATAAATAAAGATATTGGGGACCTACAGACACTGGATCCTACCCAGTTCGGCTTTGTTAAGGGCAGATCCTGCCTCTTAAACCTGGTACCATGGCCATTGACAAGGGGGAAGGTGGTCCACACAGCCTACCTGGACCTAGCAAAAGCCTTCGATACAATACCCCACTCGGGCATTATAGATAAGCTCACCAGCTTAAATATAAACCCCTATGTCACTAGATGGGTTGCAAACTGGCTCAAGGACAGAACCCACATGGTTAGAATTGCTGGAGCCATGTCAGACTCCAAACCAGTTACAAGTGGCGTCCCACAAGGCTCAGTCCTGGGACCTCTCTTGTTCGGTATATATTTCTCGGAGGTACAGGCCAACAAGGAAGGACTGTGGCTGACTAAGTTCGCAGATGACTGCAAACTGGGCACCATAATCGACTCTCCAGCTGACACAAGCATCATCCAAAAGGGCCTCATAGAAACAGACAACTGGCGCCAGAGCCATGGCCTCAAGCTAAACGCCAAAAAGTGTATAGTCATCCCCTTTGGCAAAAACAAAGTGCCCACAAATTACCACACAGGTGGTAATCCATTAAGTACAGAAGAAGTAATTAGGGACCTGGGGACCCAAGTTGACAGCAATCCCTCATTTTACAACCACGTGGCCAAAGTGGTTAGAAAAACATTTTATATAGCCCACCTAATCATGAAGGGATTCACATCTAGATCAGGGGAGGTCATCGTGCCTCTTTACTCATCCCTCATTAGGCCCATCATTGAGTACAATGCCCCTTTTGGGATGTACCTTACCAGACACCTGCAGCAACTGGAAAGACCCCAAAAGTACATCACCAAGAGGATCATAGGGCTCAAACAGATGCCATATGCTGCCCGGTTAAAGAAACTCCAGCTCTACTCAGTGGCATACCGCCTGCTCAGAGGCGATCTGTGCCTGATGTATAAAGCCATGTCCAACCTGGAATTAATGGACATGCTGCACCTCAGAAAATCCAAATCCCATCAAGCTACGCTGAGAGACTTGAACCTCAGCACTGAAATAAATAGGACATGCTGGAGGGACAGATTCATAACCCAGAGGCTCCTTTCATTCTGGAATAAAATCCCAGTCCAGGTTAGGCAGAGTCCCTCATTGACTCTCTTCAAGAGGAATCTTGATGAGTGGATGGGAGATCGTAGGTTTACCCCGGGTATCACTTCTGTGTCACTGTTAGACAGAGGCACAGTATACTAACCTCGAAAAAGGGCATAGCAAAATTAATTTAAAATGGGTGGCGAAAGCCAAACACACACTGGCTAGGCTTATAAATGCCCTAGGGCAGATAGCCTAATATGAACCTATAAACCTATGAACCTATGATGTATTCACAAACATATTGACCATCACAGTCAGTCAACAGTACAGAGAATCTATTGCAACAAGTAGATGTAGGTGTGTATGAGTATATATATATATATACACACATATACACATCCATTGGTCTACATATACATATATATGTAGGCACATATACATTTCACCTTTCATAGTGAGAATATCAATTATACAAAGGATGTAAGGTGTACTGTAATGTAATAAAATCGCACAGTCTTGGGATAAATGCATTGAACATGTTCACAGCCCAGGTAGTTTTAGCAGGCCTTACTGGCTTCAACATTGCAAACTGAACAAACCACCCACAGTGTTTAACCACCACATGTCATATACCATCACTGTATGCTGTCTTGTTTGTCACACACTAAAACCTACATACAAATATGCGCATACTAACCTTCACCAACATATATATCTCCCCCATTCACAAACAGTTGCAATATGTCCCCTGCTCTATGCACATATACAGATGTAAATATATATGGCACATATATATATTTCTCCGTATGTGTGTGGCATACACAAACAAGGTCCACACTGTTGTAAGTCCCTGGACCTCAGATCTGAACTGTTGGGCCTTGCTGTAACACAAACAGGTGTCACATATGAACACACACTAACATTGGGGGGTATATATGGCAATAGATGCTAGATAAGCATACTAGACTGCTACAGCAGTTGCCAATGCTAAGCTACACTTTAATATGACTATCATGCATGTGTTGTTCTGTCACACCCATGTTTATATAATGTCAGCACTAATCCCCCCAACAGCCATTGGCCACACTACTGTACAGAACACAGGTAACATGGATCAGATCTTTGACATTTAATGCTGAGCTACACATTTCACAGGTATGCCTCACTGCCCACAGGTACACACGGTATTGTCCATAGCAGTAGTTAAGCAGAACATCTGTGCATAAAGAAGTACTACTGCCACATATGAATGGTTCACATTATGTAGACTATTCTTCAATAACATCTACTACATGCTAGTAAATACATATGTGTCACATACCTTTCCTTTGTATGATTTGGTAATACTTATTTTTCCTTTTCTCTGTCTCGCTTTCTCTCTGTCAGTCTGTGCAATAGAGTGATTAAGTTTGTTGGCAGAGATTGCAGCCTGCTTTTGTAGGAATTTGCACATGAGCATGTGATGGCCTCTGCACCAATTAGTACCCACCATTTGCTAATTGCATGCAGCCTGCTGTGTAGTAATTGCAGTAATCACTGTCATAGCAACCCAGTACTATAAATTGCTGACTCATGTAGGCATGGCCCTTTCAGCTTTCCAAGATGGAGTTCATCCTTGTTTGCTGTGGACATCATTGTTTAAGACAGAAGGTTGGTATAGTTCTTATATCAGAAGCCAGGGGTGTAGCCAAAGATTTACATTTTGTACTCAGAGCTAATGTTGCTGCTTCCAGTACCCACTTGTCAGTATAGAAATGTACTCACCCCTCAAAATGCTACCCCAGGATACATGGAAAGATGTACTTTCTTTTCAACTGTTACAATTAACTGCTATACAAAGCTAGTTACTGAGATGTACTCCTTTGGCACAAGAATTGTTTGTGAATTCATGCAGCTGGGGACTCTGACCCATCAGTGAAGCAGAGAAACAATGCACAGCATTTATACATCACATCCAGCTCATCCCAACCAGTTACCAGATCTCACAACAATCACATTACTCACATCAGACTGCAACATCATACATATCATAAACACTAGGCATACAAACTATACAGTAAAACACAACCAACTTACCTTTATGCAGCATAAAACAAAGTTTACATCTTCTACAGAATATAGTACATGCTCCTAAAAAATCCATACAGTATAGACGTCAACACATCTAATGCATCAATGTCACGTGCACATTCTTATACATCAAGCACACACACAAACACGGTAATCAAATGAACACCACACACTACTCTACTAAGAAGTATACACACACACATCCATCATCCCACCACAGCACAATTACATGAGACATTATATGTAAAGTCCAACATAACTAACAATATCTATAGCACAAACATACCCCTACTTTATAAGTATTCCCTACACTTCTTTATCAAGCACAACAGATCCAGAACACTAATGCTATTGGGAGCAGCAGCATCATGTCTTTAGTCCTATTTATTTATTTATTTATTTTATTTATTTAATATTTGTTTACTGGGAAAGTCTGACTGGGACAGAGCCCATTTTCAGCTGAGGCCCAGGAAGAAATGCTCCAGACACGTCTATGGAATCTGAAGATGCCTGCCAACAATCTTTCCTCACTGAATCCACTCTGCAGATTAACTTGATTGATACATGGCACAATTTATAACACATTCTAGTGGAGGAATACATTAATCATCTCTGTACTCAAGAGATTGTCAGATTATGTTACATACCCAACAAATGGTCACACAGATTCTCCACTCCTGACAGTAACATTAATGTTTCTAGCTGTATTACATCATTAAGTATGCACTAAATAAAGTATTGTGTCCACAACAGAGGCTATTCAAACTCTGTCCTTCACAAGGAATGCAGTCTCCTTTTTAGAAGTGAAATCACCTCTAGTATAGCCAAAGAAATAAAATACCATCTCAGACAATTTACTCCATACCCATAAACTACAATTTTCTTTACCACACTGCAACTACATTTTCCATGTGACACAAATTCAAATTCTGGCCCCCAAAACCACTTTGCCATCACATCTACAAATCTTCTTTCACAATCAGTCAACCCCCCATGGCAAAAATAAGAAGTTATGTACTCACCATAACGTTCCATCTGAGTAGGTAAACTTCATTTGTCAGCAACCTATGGGTTATTGGATCCACATCGGATCCGAACCGGCAGTTTCCAACAGCTAAGATCTGAGACCCAAGCTCCTCTCCCTTACCCATAACTCCCTGCCATCCCTTCCTGATCTCAGATCGAGTTTGCCTAAAAGCAAGACCTGCAATCACAACCTGCCTAGTGTAAACTGGATACAATCCATCATGAAGCAGGAATATCTATGAACATCCGAAGAGGACAGGGGGACAGAGGGAGGGACGGTTGCTGACAAATGAAGTTTACCTACTCAGATGGAACGTTATGGTGAGTACATAACTTCTTAATCTGAAGTAGTTAACTTCATTTGTGCATCAACCTATGGGACAGAGTCCCCAGCTACCTGAATCTTGGGAGGCCCTTATGGAAGGATGTTCCGGAGCACTGCGGAGCCAAAGGATGCTCTCCCTCTGGAAACCAGATCCAACTTATAGTGGTTTATAAATGTATGAGAAGAAGCCCATGTGGCAGCACAGCAAATGTCATACAACGAAACTCTAGCTTGAAAAGCAGCAGAGGTAGAACACACTGAGTAGAATGGGCATGGACTCCATGAGGAGCAGGCCGGCCAGAACTCTCATAAGCCAGAAGAATACACTGGGAAATTCACCTGGACAGTGTGACTTTAGAAACAGATTTACTCAAACTGGATTTAGCAAAGGACACAAACAGCTGGTCTGATTGCCTATGACCGGTTGTCCTGTGCAAATAGAATCTTAACTGTCTGTGTACATCCAAAGAGTGTAACTTGTATTCGCCTTTATTTTGGTAATTGGGAAAAAAGACTGGCAAATTAATAGACTGGTTGATGTTAGATTCGGAAGCAATTTTGGGCAGAAAGGAGGGATTGGTCCTGAGGAATACCCTATCCTTGTGGAAAGTCAAGTACGGTGGCTTGGCACAAAGGGCTTGAAGTTCCGAAACCCTTTTCGCCGAAGTAATAGCAACCAGAAAAGCCGTTTTCCAGGATAAGAATTTGAGATCTACCGAAGCAGCAGGCTCAAAGGGAGAAGCTGTTAAAGCCTGGAGTACCAGCGATAAGTCCCAAGGAGGAATTACAACCTTTATCAGAGGTCTTAGTAAGAAGGTGCCTTTTAAGAAGGCCCTACACAATCTGGATGAGGTCAAAGGGCCAAGGTCACATCCAACATGGTAATGAGTGATTGCCGCCAACTGGACTTTGACTGTGAAAGAGCTAGCACCCTGATCAAATAATCCTGACATAAAATCCAGCACAGCTGGTAACGGAGCTGTAAAAGGATCTAGTTTCTGATGTGCTGCCCAAATAGAAAAATGTTTCCATTTGCTGCAATAAACTTTCCTAGTAGATGGCTTGTGAGCAGCTATTAAGATCGCTTTGACCGGGGAAGAGATACCGGGAGTCCTAGCTAACAGTGGAACTGGATCAACCAAGCCACGAGCTTGAGGTTGTCCAGGTTGGGGGCCAGTAGGCCCAAAGGGTGAGATATCAGATCCGGGACAGGATCTAGAATCCAGGGAGGATTCACTAGATGAGACCATAGATATGGGAACCATGCCTGACGAGGCCAGAATGGGGCAATGAGGATTATTGTGCTCCCCAACCGTCTGGCTTTCTGCAGAAACTTCAGCATCAGGGGAAGAGGCGGGTAAGCATAAAGTAGACCCGGCAGCCAAGAATGCACCAGAGCATCTCTTGGTGATTCCCCGGGTGGGGGAATTAGAGCGAAGTAGGTGTTGCACTTCGTGTTTGAAGGAAGGCGAAAAGATCGCAACAAGGTTGACCCCATTTGGAGAAGATCTGCTTCGCTACTTTGGGATTCAGAGACCACTCGTACAGCAAGAGGATGGTGCGACTCAATTTGTCTGCTAGGATGTTGGACCGGCCCGGAATGTGCATCGCTATGAGAAAGCGGTTGGTGGAAATCGCCCATTCCCAAACTCTCATGGCCTCTCGACAAAGTGGATAGGACCTGGTTCTCCCTTGTTTGTTGATATACCAAATGACTGACAATAGTCCTGACGGGAAGAAGGCTCTGAAGTGCTTGCAACGCTAACAGCACCGCCCTCATCTCTAGGACACTGATATGCAGTAAGGTCACCATCTGGTTCCACATGCCTTGGACGGTCCTGCCCAAACAATGCCCCCCCACCTGAGGCGAGAAGCATCCATGGTCACCGAGGATAGGGGAGGGGACATAGAGAAGGGGTGCCCCTTTTGGAGGTCCGGAGACTGGAGCCACCATAAGAGGGCTCCCCTGCAAACCTTGCTGAGAGGGACATGATGGCTCAGGGGATAACGCAGGAAGGACCATTGGACTTGGAGGGTCCATTGCAGAATCCTCATATTTAGGTGTGCCATGGGAAGGAGATTGATGGTAGCCACCATTGAGCTGAGGCCCCTCAGGACCAATTCCGCTGGAGGGGCTGGGCAATGAAGAATGGCCTGCACATGGAGTCTTAGAGCTCTCATCCGGTCCAGAGTTAAGAAGGCTAAGAGCTGGTTTGTGTCCAACCTGGCTCCGATAAAATCTATGATCTGAGTTGGGAGCAGGGAGGATTTTCCAGCATGGATCGTGATCCCCAGCTGGGGAGCTAGTCGAAGAAAGAAATTCCTGGCTGTGCAGAGTAGATGCCTTGTGGGGGCGGTCAGGAGCTAGTCGTCCAAGTATGGAAAGACCTGAACTCCCTGGAGTCTCAGGTGGGCCGCTACCACCGTTAACACTTTGGTGAACACCCGGGGGGCCGTGGTGAGACCAAAGGGGAGGACCCTGAATTGGTAATGGCTGGCTCCTAGCCTGAACCGGAGAAACCTCCTGGATCGTCTGTCCATCAAGATGTGGTAGTACGAATCCTTGAGGTCTATGGAGCACATCCAGTCATTCTCCTGCAAGAGGGGGAGAATGGATTGAAGAGTGACCATCCGGAACTTTTCTTTGGCTATTGCCAGGTTCAAGAGGGACAGGAAGAGGATTGGTCTTAAGTCCCCCGTCTTTTTTGGCACCAAGGAGAACCTGGAGTAAAAGCCTGATCCGTACTGGTCTGGGGTGATGTGCTGGATCGCTCCTTTTTCTAGCATCTGACGAATTTCTGCAGCTGCGGCCTCCCTCTGATCGGGTGAGACATCGGGGAAGTATCTGGGTCTGAGGGGGGGATGGAGAAACAGAATCTCGTAGCCTCTGGATATAATTTGAAGCACCCAGCGGTCTGTCATGATGGACTCCCAAGCTGATAGGGGCTTTGAGAAACGCTCCCCGACTGCCTCCAGTGTGGAGCAGTCGGGTAACCCCTCAGGGTTGCTGCGTGGGCCGATCAGAGAAAGGTTCTCTGGACCCAAAGTTTTTCGGGCCCCCTCTGCCTCTAGGGTGGCATCCACCCTGTCCTCCTCTGCCCCTGAAGGATGGGGGTCCTGAGCGAAATGGGACTGCTGAGACTTCCGGAACCACATCTTCTTCTGTCCCTTTTGGTTCTTGGAGAAGGACCGCTGGGGAGCAGAGAAGCGGAATCCAACAGCAGACAGCATCTTCCCATCTTTCTCGCTCTGGACCAAGGTGTCGCGCACGGTCTTGCCAAAGAGGGCAGAACCATCAAACGGGGCTTTAGCGAATGACACCTTAAAGGGTTCCGTGAAATCACAGTGGCAGAGCCACGCCTGTCGCATTAGGATGACGCACGCTCCGCGAGCTCTAGCGGCTCATTCCATAGCATGGGACAGTAGCCGCATAGAGGTATTGGAAATAGACCTGAGAGTGGCCATTCGGGTAGAGTACACCTGTTTGTCCTCTGCCGACATGGACTCTGGTGTGACCCAGCATATTCTTTGATAAGATCCCGCTGGAGCCATATGACGTGTGCCATGTAGTTCAGCGACCTAATGGAGAAGGTGGCTGAAGCAAACATCCGCTTCCCCAAATGGTCCATTGCCCGAGACTCCTTGTCCGGGGGATGGACCCAGGGACTCTCCTGGGCCAGTTCCCTTTTGGTGGCTGCCGCCACCAACACGGCATCTATGGGGGTTCCCTTACTCCAATGTGACCTGACCGAGGGAGGGCTAAGAATTCTGTCTGGCCTCTTAGGGACGGGGTCCACAGTGTCCGGCTCCTTCCATGCCCTGGTAGTGATCAGCTCTACCAGGGGATCGGCTGGAGGGGACACCCAAGAGGTAGATGGGCCTGCTTCAAACGCCTCCAGGAACACGGACTCATCCGAGGTAGGCTTTGGGATGGACCACCCCCCTCTGATCCTGAGCATCTCCATGATGTCTCCAAATGAGACGTCTTCGGGGGGTGATCTTGGGGAACCTTCCCCTTCCTCCAAGTCCGTGTCCTCTGTCAAAGACTCAGGGGAGTCCAAGTGCTTCCTTTTGCACTTGCGTTTGTGAGGAACTTCCTCGGGGGGGGGATGTCTGAGGAGGCCTCATCAACCACATCCTGTTCCAACAAGGGAATGATCTGGAACGTCTGAGCAGGCTGTCCCTGGGGCCGGGTGATGGAAGTCGGACCCGTTTGCGAGGGAGTGCAGGGTGGAGCTGTAGCTAAGGCTGGGGGCCTGGAATCCCTCGACAGAACCCTCTCCACCACGTTGAATGCCGAAGGAGAGCCACTCTCCCTAGTATACAAGAGCAGACCCTCCCTCAGATCCGACGAGCAGATCAGGGCTGGAGCCGATGCGATCGGATCCAAAGGGCCAGTAAGCTCTGACCTAGCCAGAGCCAAAGGCATACTGACCGCCTTGGATCCGAAGCTCAACTCTCGACTCCGAGACCCTGGATCTGAAGAAAAGGGACCCGACAGGCTCGAGGGTGCTGTTGGTGCCGAAATACCCGACTCCATTGGCGCCGACATACCCCCCGGCTCCAACGCTACTCAGCTCCGTAGACCCCGAGCCCGGAAAGTGTGTCAGGGAAGGAGCAATCAGAGCAAAAAAAGGGGTCGAGCTCCCCCCCAGAGGGGGGGGGAGGCAGGAGCACTCCCATCTGCAGCTGGGCCTGGAGGAACCTTCTCATCATCCGGTCCAAGTCTGCATCTGTTAGGTTTCTCATGGACCTAGAGGAGGCCACCAAGGTGGGACGGGAGTGCCACCTTGATGACCTTGAGGGATACCGGGCCTCATTCTCCTCTGGCCCCGGTGAAAATCTGGGAGAATGGAGCCAGGAAGGAGAAGGCCCGGACGTCCCGGGGGAGAAGCTCGCTTGGCTGGCGGGGCTGAAGCAGAGGCTTTGGCCCACCGCTTGTGGTGTTTTTCTCAGTGCTTCTCCCTCCTGGCTTCCCTATCCTCCTGGCCCAAGGTGGGAGGTTGAGTCCCGGCCAGGGGAAGGGAAGTATCCGTAGGCGCTTCCACAGCCACGGCTGGAGCCATGGAGGCACTGGAGGACGGAGCCGAGTCCGGGGGCAGAAGTCCCGCCAGAATTAGCTTCGACCTCCAGTCCCTGACAGCCCTGGGGTTGAATGCTGCACAAATAGAGCAGCCAGAAGACAGGTGTTCAACCCCAAGGCATATGACACACCGAGTGTGGCCATCAGCCGGGGAAAGCTTATGGCCACACTCGGTACACTTGGAGAAAAAAGTTTTGGCGGCCTCAGACATAATAAACTAAAAATGCACACACTAGGCCCCAAAACCACACACACACACACACACACACACACATACACCCTAATGCTTTCACGAGAAATGGGGGAGGAAAAGCTAACAATTATTCTAACACTAATGGAAAGGTAACGCACACACAAAAGTCACTCAAAAACTTAACTATAAATGAAAAGAGTAGATTTTTCTCACAGAAAAACTCTTGAAGACCTGGAAGCTCGAGATCAAGCTGCTGGTGTAACCGTGGCAAACTAGATCTGGGGTCAGGAAGGGATAGCAGGGAGTTATGGGTAAGGGGGAGGAGCTTGGGGCTCGGATCTTAGCTGTTGGAAACTGCCGGCTCGGATCCGATGTGGATCCGATAACCCATAGTTTGATGCACAAATGAAGTTAACTACTTCAGATGGTATTGTTTTCTTCCATGTCAATATCCAAAGTATAAAAAATAAATAGGATTTACATAAAGCATGGCTTAAACAGCACTCCTTAGTTATACTATGAGGTTTATCATTTTCACAGCTGCAGTAGCGTTTGGCTATTTAGGTTGTATCCTGCTCAGGATACAACTGCCCAGTATTAAAAAAAATGTCTTTCTCCTATACCTACACTCTTGCAGATTGACCAACCCTTTTGGAGGGAAATCAGCAGTGAAAGTGTAGACATCAATACTTTCTTACCACTTCAAGGAAAAGCAGAGCTGGGGGTTCACAGGAACAGCAATTAGCTACAAGTTTCATTTCTGGTAGATAAGTCCCCATAGGGGATCCATTCAACACAGAAAATACTGCCTTTGTAAAATTTTGATATATTATTTGTTTTCTGAACAATGCCAGGAATGTTATTAATATCAGAAGTTTTTTTGTCAGACATTGCTATTTTTATAAATATTTTTATTATCAGAAACTGCTGTTTTTATAAAAGGGCTTGTTATTCTACTGGGGCTATTTTTGTTAGAAAAATGTACTGCTTTTGTGCCATTTTAGCTGAAGTTTAAGGATTTAAAGACTATGAAGTATTTTATGTACTTCCAATCCTGTTCAACTGTTTTGGTGCTTCTATACACCCTGACAACTTACCTTCATTATTTTACTGATTGAGACATTTTGCTTAAATGGGGTTATATTTAAGCATTGGAGAGTGAATTTAAAGGCTAGAAATGCATTTACTCTTCATGACAACTTACCTTCATTTCTTGTTTTGCCTAAGTGTACTTTCTGTGAATGTTCTGACAGTGTTTTGTGAACTGCTGTGCTTCTACTTTTGAATTTTAAGGAACTGTGTGGTGAAGAGTGTCTGTGCTGCTTGTGAATACCTGTTTGACAACTTGCCTTCAGAGTACACCCACTCCCACTGGGAACTCTTCTGTGAGGCTGAACACTGTTCATACTTGAGTCACTGGGTCCTTGTACATAGCCTGCACTAATTCTATCAATGTTTCTGGGACTTCAAACCACCACAGTACTGCCCAGATCAGCTTTCTTGGGACCTTGTCATATGCTTTCTCCAAGTATAGGAATGCCCAGTTGGACTCTCTCCTCATCTCTAGCTTCTTCTCAAGTATCTGTCTCAATGCAAATATCGGGTCAATTGTGCTGCATCCTAATCTGAATCCGAACTGCTCATCACCCATCTTACATTCTACTACTCTGCGTATCTGTTTATCAATCACCCTCTCCAAAACCTTCATGCAATGTGGTAGAAGTTTGATGTCTCTACTGTTCACAGTTGTGAATGTCTCCTTTGTTCTTGTACACTGGCATGAGTATGCTTATTCTCAGGTCATCTGGGAAACGCCTTTCTCTCCACACTCCTATTAGTAACCTCAGGAGCCATTTCTCCCCTATATCACCCAGCATCTTTACCATATCTGCTGTGACCTCATCTGAGCCTGCTGCTTTCCTTGACTTCATTTTCCTTAGTGCCGTTCTTACTTCTTCTAACGTGGGCTCCTCTTCTTCTTTCATCGTAGGCTGTTTCTGGGGCAGTACAGCTTCTGTGGGGTTTTTTCATTCAGAAGCTGCTGGAAATACTCCTTCCATCTGTCTTTGATGTCCTGTGTACTGGTGAGCAGGTTGTTGCTGGCATCCCTTATGAAGGGTGTCTGACTAACTTCTTTATCTTTCTATCTTTGCCTTGCAACCTAATATAGTTTCTTTGGGCCCCTTACTGAGTCACTTTCCAGAAGTTGGTAGAGTGTATCCAATGCTCTATTCTTTGCTATTGCAACTTCGTTGTTAGTTTCTTTATTAGCCAACCAGTAGTCTGGTCAGTCTTTTCTATCTCCAACTTCTTCATGCACTCCTTTCTTTTGATGACTTCCTGGACTTCTGCATTCCACCACCAGATTTCCTTATATTTCCATAGCTGGCTCAGCCACATATCTTTTCTGTAGTCCTAACTCATGCTGTTTTAGGTGCTGCCACTCGTCTTCAACTCCACCTATTTCTTCCTCTTCTTGGGGTTCTAGAGCCCTGCGTAATTCCTTGAACTGCTGTACTTTCCCTCCAGTCAACTTCCAGGTTTTCAGCCTGGTCTCTGTTAACCTTAGAGCCTCCTCTGACCAATGCTTGCAGCTGATTGTGGTGGTTTATACTGCGGGCTGACTGTTTCACAGGGTATGACTTTGCAATCATGGATTCTACCCCAGTGCCTTTTCCTTACTAGGAGGAAGTTTACCTGAGTTGCATGTTGGCTACTCTTGCATGTGAACTTGTGACTGTCTCTCTTTTATCCATTCATAGTTTATTCATAGATTAGTACTAGGCTAACTACCCTTGTGAGCCATTTTAAGCCTAGTGAATTATCCCCTGTGAAATTCAAACCCTGTACCGTGTGTTTGTAAGGCAAACACCTTAACCATTAGGCCACCCTCCCAACCCTTTCTGAACCATGTGTTGGCTACTATCAAGCCATTTGCCAGACAGAAGTCTAGAATGGCTTCTCCTTCTTTATTCCTGGTATCCCACCCATGTGGACCAAGGCAGTCCTCATATCCTGTTCTGCTTGTCCTGATATGTGCATTCAAGTCACCCATTATCAACACCAATTCATGTTGCCCTGCTTTATCTAGTAGGTCCTGCAACTGCTGTCTGTATGCACTCTTTTCCTCACTCTCACAACCCGGTTGTGGGGCATAGGCCGAGATTATATATACATGCATACACAAGTGAATCATTGCTGCCACACACTTAGAAATGAAACTGGCAATGATTTCCAAAGGGAAACAGAGTTTGGCATTATGCCACTCATCTTTTTTTTTCTTTGGCCTAATGAAACTCAAGCAATTTCACCTCAAGCATGTGTAAGGAAGTCCATGACAATACACATGGCAAACTTTTAATAAAAAAAATCATCCTAAAGGGCCACCAGAATAAAAAATGTAATGATAGAGAGCTCTTATTTTATAATGCAGGAATTGGCAATAATATTACAATAACAGTATTTTCTATAGTCTATTTTTAATGGAAAATAACTAGGGTCTGACCCAAAGTTTCAGAAGCCATTAGAGTCCTTTGAAAACATTCAAGAAGGCTTCTCTACTGGTGGTCGAGCTGAAATTCCTCAAGAATCAGTTGCCTGAAGCAAAAGACACTAAGGAACATAACACTGATCACTGTTTTCCATAGGAAATAATTGCTGGTGCGATTGCTGTGTCCAGACAATAATTCCCTTTAAGAATGTTTTCCATTTTTCAAGTTGATGCCACTATGTAGCTGGTTTACATGAGTTTAGGGTATTTGGGACGCTTGCCTCCTCAATCGGGAGTATGTGTGCTTTAAGTTAAATTTTTTGCCTTTTGTTGTTCAGATGCTATTTTTCAATGTTCCTGATGCTTGCAGTGTTCCATGATCCATAGCAGAACCTTCAAGAAAGGTTTGTTTGTGTCTTTTGGCTTTTCCTGGTTAGGGGTCGCCACAGCGGAACTCCGGTCCGCTAATGATTGGCAGTAGATTTTGACGTGCTGGCTTGCCAGGCCTAACGCACAACCTTCAATGAAGGAATGCCCATTCCCGCATGTAGATACACAGAAGACACTCTAACTGAGAATCGAACGGGCAACGTCTAACTGTGAGGCGACAACGCTAACGCAGCACCACTACTGCAGTTTTTATAACCTTCAAGAAAGGTAATAATCTTAAATGATTGATGAAGTCTAACAGATCAGCATCGCTACAAATGTTATAAGACAAGGATCACTTGCATCTAAAGCTACAGGATGCTTTAAACATAAGCGGTGCAATATTTGTAAACATTTCTGTACTGTCAAGAGATTTATTTATCCAAGCATAAAGACTGAAGATGTTACAAACTGTGGCACAATGTTTGTTTTGTAGTCATTGTAAGATTTAGCTGCTCTAAAATTTATGTTGGTTTGAGGGGTAGATCTTTAAAAGTGCACATACAGGAACATCTATGGGATTTTCTAAGCAACACGCTGGAATCACCAGATGTAGCACACTATGCAGCAGCTTTTGATAGCTGACTAGATTGGAAGAATTATTTATTTTATTGTATTTTGCTTTTGTTTACTGAGCATGTCTGAGTGGGTTTAGTCAAAACAATGTTTTCAGTGGAGGCTTGTGGAGTAAAGCTCTAACATATTGCAAACATTTTAAACAGACATTTAGTAAAATACACTAATGTATATTAAATTATATACACTAACAATTACACACACATTTGCTAATTAGATTACATTCATATGAAAGTAGAGGCAACTACAATAGTACAAAAGATACTTATGTATTGGCAGATGTTTAACACTAAGCATTTGAAGAGGTGTATTAGTGGGTTTGTCAGACAGATAACAGATCATGTAATTAGTGCTTAGAAATTCAAAGAAATGGAGATGATGAAAGGAGAGATGATAGAGCAGTAAATGGTAATATTATAGTTAATAGGTAGATTGCAAAGCATGTTCAGAGACAATTATACACATGGCTATCATAAGGTTTATATTGGAAGTATAGGTGTGGGGGTGAACAGTGTCACAAAATAAGGTATACACCTGGGAGATGCTAGTATAATTATTCAGGTACTACTGAAGACCGGTTGTGGGGTATATTATTCTGAATGAAGAGAAATGGTTTGATGACATGTCAAGCTGTAGAGAGCAGTAGCATTTACCCTGAAGATGTATAGGAGCAGGTTCACTGATTTGATAAGCAAAATTTTAGTTGAGTTTTAAATAAGTCTGTATTCTGAATGGATTTCAGAGGTAGTGTGGTGTGGTTCCACAGTTCAGCTACACTATTTGAATACAGAGAATCACCTGCAGTATTAAATTATTTAGTTATAGTATTTTTTCTCCAGACTGTATAATCAAATTGGGGAGTAGTGTTTATTAATGATCAAGTGCATACTGATGAAACTGAATGCAGAACCTGCATTCATTTTTAACTGTTTGAGAATTTCATTGGTGGCTATTGGCTCTTCCAAGTTCATTTTCACATAAAATAATTATATTATGTGAAAACGGGACTTGCAAAGGGCTGCACTGTCACAGTTTACTCTCTAACATTTCTCTGTGTGTTGATGTGCAGGGTATTACTTTCTGATATCCAGTCAGAGGCAGAAGTTTTCCACTTTCCCCTTCTGCCTTTTACAACATAAATAATTTTTTATTTTTATATTCATATAGATTTATATAGACATACTGACTTCCCTACTACACCCATCTCCCTATGGGGAAATGGGTATAGTAAGACATTTGATATTCCTGTTTTATCCTGAGCCCGTACAGTTCTCATGCT
>NC_056741.1:353934059-353957028 GCF_019279795.1 Protopterus annectens
ACAGGTAATACAGCAACAAGTAACATGTGGTGTCCAGTAAGTATTCATAGCGATAGGTACTTTTAAGGCATACTCTGGACACATTCTAGGCCTATACGACATGTCTAGCCATACACCAAAGTGCAACCCAATATTGGCAATTATTGCAACAAGTACATGTGGGTGTGTATCGCTTCATAGGTAGGTAATAGGCTACTGGCCCTAGGGCCTATAGATGTCTAGCCATACGCTAACCTGGCCTTTGACACACAGGTAATTACATTTCACGTGGCCCTGTCAAGCAGAGCCACAGAGGTGATTGCCTGGGTGTATTCCCTATCTCCCATACAATCTTCAGGATTATTTATGACGACTGCTAATTAGGAGCTTTGTTTGCTATGGATAGGTGCATGTGCTGTTTATTGTGGTCAAAAGTTTTAGGTCCCTAGAGCGTGTAGCTCATAGGGATTGTGATCTGTTTATGTGGAGGATGTCCAACAGCTCTGGGTTTGACATAGCTTAGTATGTTAGGCAGAGGTCACCTCTGGGTAGGCGGTATGCGACACAGTCTAGTTGTGGGTTTGTGAGATGGTCTGCATAGGGCATCTGTTTGAGGCTGGTATTACTCTTTGTGAGGTATGTCTGTGTCATTTCCAGTTGCTGTAGATGTCTTGTGAGGTACATACCACATTGGGCATTGTACTCTATAATGGGCTTTATGTGTGATTAGTAGAGGGGAACACTGGCCTATATTTCCCTGGATGACACACCTTTTGTGATGACATGTGCCACGTAGACAGATGACATGACTAGTGTGGCACTGTGATCATCAGAGGGGAGACTACTGTCCACCTGTGTCCCATGATCTCTTATCACACCTTCGGTGTTAAGTAGACTACCACCTATGTGGTAGCTAATGGGTACAGAGTTTTTGCAAGAAGGGATGCCAATGCAGTGTCAACACTGAGTTTGAGTCGATGGATTTGTCACCAGGCATCTGTTGCAGTAAATATGACCCTGTCTCTCTCTCTCTCTATAAATATATATATATATATATATATATATATATATATATATATATATACACACACACACATACATATAAACATCCATTGGTGTACATATAGAGATACATATAGGCACATATACAGTCCACCTTTCATAGTCGGGATATCAATTATGCGAAGGTTGTGAGGTATACAGTTATGTCATAATATTGCACAGTGTTGTGGGGAATGCATTGAAGGTGTTCTCAGCCCATGTAGCTTTAGCAGGCCTCACTGGCTGCAACACTGCAGACCTGACAAATCATACCCACAACGTTTAACCACCACATGTCATATACCAGCACTGTATGCTGTTTTGTTTGCCACACACTACAACCTGCATAGAAATATGCACATAACAACCTTCAACAACATATATATGTCCACACTTTACAAACAGTTGCAGTATGTCCCTTGCTCTGTGCACATGTACAGATGCTAATATATCTGACACAGGCAGATCACTCCGTATGTGTGTGCCATACACACACAAGGTACACACTGTTGTAAGTTCATGTACCTCACTTCTGACCTGTTGGGCCTTGCTGCAACATGAACAGGTGTCACATGTGAGCACACAGTAATATTAGAGGGTGTATATATAGCTGCAAATGCTAGGTTAGCATACTAGCCTGGTACAGTTGTTGCCAATGCTAAGCTACACGTTAATATGACTATCATGCATTTGTTACTCTGTCACATCCATGTTTATATATCCATATGCGCTTCTCCCCCAAACAGACATTGTACACACTACTGTACAGAACACAGATAACATGGCTCAGATGTTTGACATTTAATGCTGAACTAAACATGTCACAGTCATATCCCACTGCACACAGCTACACACTCATTTCTTCATGCCAGTAGTTATGCAGGGCATCTGTGCATTGATATGTACTGCTGCCACATATGGATGATACAAACTATGTAGAGTACTCTTCATAAACATCTACTACATGCCAGTAAATACATAGCTGTTACATACCTTTCCTTTGTATGTGTTTGTATTTGTTGGTTCCGTGTGTTTTGTAATTGTTCTTTTTTATATCTTAATTTTTTTTTCAAGATACATTTGTTTTTCAATATACTTTTTTTCCAATATATTATTTATTTTTCAATATATTTTTTTCAATATATTTTTTCAATATATTTTGTTTTTCAATATATTTTCAATATATTTTATATATTGTTTCTTTTTCAATATATATATATATTTTTTTTTTCAATATATTATTTTGTTTTCAATATATTCTTTTTTTATCTTTTTTTTTCAATATATTACTTTTTCTTTCAATATATTTATTTTTGATTTTTTTCTTTTTTTTCTGCTGCTGCTGTTGTCTGCATCTGCATCTGCATCTCTCTCTCTCTCTCTCTCTCTCTCTCCCCCTCCATACCTGCAATGAAATGATTACATGTGTGGACAGCAAGTACAGACTGCTTTTATAGGTATCTGCACATGTGCATGTGATGGCCTCTGCACCAATTGGCGGCCATCATTTGGCAATTGCATGCAGCCCACTGCTATAAATTGCTAAGTCAGGTAGGTGTAGCCCTTTCAGCTTTCCAAAGTGGGGACCATGCTTGTTTGCTGTGGACACCGTTGTGTAAGTCAGAAGGTTGCTATACTTCTTATAACTGATGCTAGGGGTGTAGCCAGTGATTTGAATGTTGTACTCAGACCTGAATGTTGCCACTTCCAGGACACAGTTGACAGTATAGAATTGTACTCACCCCTACAAATGCTAACACAAGATACATGGGAATATGTAGTTTATTTTCTACTTATACAATTAGCTGTCATACATACATAGTTATTGAGATGTTTTCATTTGGCACATGAATTGTTTGGGAACTGCTATACTGTGGATATTAATATACTCACTTCTGCACAGTTTGTGCTTTTTCTTTTGTTGACATTATCACAGGATGCTCATGAAAACTGGACAATTCCAGTACTGAGTATGCCTTCCTACATCCTTGCTGGACCCTGAACACACAGGTATTTTGTACGTTTGGGTGGGAATTGTCCTGCTATGATACTGTGTGGGGGTTGTAAAGTGCTGCTGTAACATTATTTACTGCTAGAATGTCTGGTTCTATTATCACGGTCATGTAAGGCAATTCCACAACAACTACTGGTAAAGTTCCACAGAACAGGTTTCTGTTATGGCATTCCTATCTTTCCTTTACATTCACTCATTCTGATGCATGATATATATATTTCAGCAACAACTTGCTGTATATCTACTGTGGCTTAGTGGTACTTAATGCAGTCTAGTGTGTCCAGGGTTCGAGACTGACAGTGGTGTTTTATTTTGCTGCTGAGCAGAACAAGGGCCCTCACATGCAGGTTGACTAAGGCACTTTTAAGCAGTTGTAAGCGGGTTTGCATGACGCTTAGCAATACTTAGCTAAGTGCACATAAGCGCACACTTGCGCAAACCTGCTAATGACTGCTTAAAAGTACTTACTCCCGCTAACCCCCGCGCTCATTTCTTTGAAAGAAATGTAAATGGGGAGATAGGAAAGGGGTGAAAAAGGGGCACAATGAGGGAAATACAGTAGGGAAAACAGCTATGGAAGTGCAGGAGAGGTGTAGGGAAGGTCCATAGCTGCCCATTTCTTTAACAGCAACAGCTGTGCATATACTAGAAACTTGGAGGGAATTTTGAAACCTTCCACCCCTGAGAGAGGGGTGAGGACAACAAAGTATGTTGTACTGCCAATTAAATTTCAGTTTATGTGTCCAGCTGACATGTGTGCAAAATGGGCAGCTATGTATGGGGCGTAATTTTTTTGTGGGAGCAGATTGACCTTTTTTTTTTTTTTTTTCAGGTGAGAGTGGAATATGGGGTAGGGAAAGTAGGTATATTTGGGGAGGTAGGTTGGGGAGGTACACAGACAAGACAAACAAGCATACAGGGGCGGAATATGACACATGGGGTGGGTGAACACCATTGACGGGGAAGGATGTTTGGAAATCGCAAGCCCATGAGCCCACAGATGGCAACAGTGGAACTGAGATCCCCACCCATGGGCAGTCACCACTGTACCTTCACAGCCCAGAGGGTGGCTATGCTGGGGGCTGCGTAGGAGGGGCAGGCTCACCCATGAGTCTCGCCACTCTTGCCTCAAGCTAGCGTAGAGTATCAGTGACTGAATGCTGGATCTCCCTACGCACCACAGCCCGGACCATCCAGAGGGTGATAGGTGGCCCTCCTCCGGCCACACTTGCATGGGAGGACAAGCCCCATCCTCTCCAGCACTTCCACCCGAAGGTGGCACAGAGCCAACAGAGGAGGAGGTCCCGGGCTGGGCACCAGACCAGCTGGTGCCAGGCGCCATCGCCAGTTGAGGTGGGACAGATGGGTCTGCTGGGACCGGCCTTACCATATGTTCTATGTTTAGGAGGATTTAATGACAATATGGGTTGGTAACAGCCAAAAGCATTCCAGATTAGTTGTAACAGCATGCAGTAATATTCTCATTAACCCAGCACACCAGAGTTCCAACAGTTGAACAGCAAGCATAACACATGCATATATAGAACAACAGTGGACATTCCAACAGCATGCAGGATTGATTGGTGGCAACAGGCCACCAAGATTGTGGTGTTTGAACAGGGCACATGCATCAAAGTAAATGCAGATATTTATAAAACAATAGGACATGTGTCCCAACAAATGTTTTGAGATTAGACTTACCCATTGAGGTGTGGAATTGCATTGTTTATGCACATACAGTAGGATGTAAAAAGATACCTCCATTAACATCTTATATGTACTTATAGTTTACACTACATTCCTATTGACTGCAGGTGTATATCCCCTACATGTATTATTACACTAGGCAAAGTGCATTAAGTTGTGAAATGGGTTTGGCTAGTTCCTTATATACCTGACCTGTATCTGACATACCAACTGTCCAGGATGCAGATGTTACTGCTACGTATTTATATATTTTATTTATATTTATATATCTACATATCTGGATCTGTTCAGGTGACATTATCAGTTATAGTTCTATAGCCCCCTATATTTCTAGCAGCACACTGACATTTCTGGGGAACACATTAACAAGCTACTCTTGTGCCAGATTTACCTATGCATGCCAGCCATTAACCGACAGTTGAGGACTGTATATATGCTTCACAGCTACTGGCACTCCCTTCATCCACTTTATATGGGCCTGGCCAAGTGTGGGTTGACAGCGCTTAATACAAGAGTACTATTTATATAATGCAAGAATACAACAACATTTCGAAGTAAGTGACACAGACACACTGCAGGAATTATACCTGTATTAATTACATTACACACTTTTCTAGAAGCTCTCTCATTTATTTGATATTACAGTGCATGCAGAAGACTTATTCAGGACGTATTATACCTTTATTAATGGGTTACAACACTTTTTCAGGCTCTCACACTTATTTTATATAACAGTACATGCAGAGACATTATTCAGGACTTATTATACCTTTATTATTGGGCTACAACACTTTTTTTCAGGCTCTCTCACTTATTTTTTATAACAATACATGCAGAATAATTACTAACCTGCCTGGTGGCACAGCCTTAGCAGCCTATCTGCATAGGCTTGCTGATTCGCAGCACGGACACCTGCAGCTGTGAAGTAAATGAAGGGATATTGAGACATACCTGTCCATAATATAGACTACAATAGCAAGTCTTACATACTCCATTCCATGGCTACCTACTCAGTAGTGAGGCATTTTCATTCCCATGGGCCTCCTGTATCCATTGGTCCAGTTGGTCCTGTTTCTGTCTCTTCAGGTCTGCGTAGTGGTGTCTGACCTGCTCACCAGTCCGAGGGATGCCTGTGGCACTGGTGAGATCATGTGCTAGACAGTTCCAGGCTTCCGCTTTGTAGTCAGTGCCTTGGAACTGGCCCTGCAGGAGTCTTCATCATGATGATGGAGGAGGAGCCAAACCATCACTTTTGACTCCTCAATGCCCACCGTTGCGCTCGAAAATGAGAGCCCTCTCCAACACCGGCCATTCTGACTGCAGATGGGAGCCACAACCAGTTATGACAATTATTCCCACCTATGGAGCTTAAATATGCCTCATTTCCCACACTTATTTGTGATTGGCCGGTTTTGAAAAATCTCAGGTGAGTGCACACCTGCTTAGCACTGAGTAAACCTTCATTAATATGTATATGTATGTTGACAGTGCATGAACAGCAAAAGCTGAAATGGCTTAGTGGTTCAGTACTGTGATTATGGTGCACAGTATCCCGGGTTTGAGGCCTGTCATTGCTTTTTATTTTACTACTGGCCTGACCGACTAGGAGGTGTGGCTGTGTTTAGCCGACTTTGCTCAAATTTGCCCAACGTTGCCCGACATTGCGCTAGTTAGCGTGGTGCGCAGCTCTGCACAAACATGTTTTGTTTGTGCTAGTTGGCGCGATGCGCAGCTACATGCAAAGCCATTGCGCTAGTTAAAGCAGTGCTTAGCTATGGGCAATTATTCTTAAATGTGCTTAATACTGGTAAATGTTGCTTGGCAATGCTTCACATTGCTTAAGATAGGTTACTTATGCATTCATTAGTATGCATGACCGTTTCACCTTCTTATATATATTTAAAATATTGTTCACTACTACATAGGCCATTTCAATGCATTTTAATAAAATTTAAAAGGTAAATGTCACAAATTATTTTTATGCACAGATTTCCTACAGAAAATGGAAAGGGGAGTGGTGGGACTCGAACCAGGAATGCCTCCTCTTTGTGTGAAGGCTCTACCACTACGCTATTGCTATTTGGCTTAATTTGCATATAAGTAGTTTATTATCCTCTTCAATGTCTCTACTGCTTACTGTAGCTAAGCGATGGGCACACCCGCGCACACACGTGCAAATACGGACAGCTATATCGGGAATAATAAAAAAAATTGTTTTACATTTTATTTCATTTGTACAGGGGTTTTGAATGTGGGGGAGTGTAGTGTTGGGATATACACATTTGAGCGGACTCGCTCATATCTGGTGACATTTGCAGATTTAGGCACTTGCAGGGGCATGGATATTTGGATTGCTCGGCAGCCTGACATGCCCCCTGCACTCGTGCACGCTCCGTGTTAGCCTTAGAGTTGACTCAGCATGCCCTCATGAATATGCATGGTGCGCTGACGTCATACTCTTAGGCTGCCGTTTCAGTCTAAGACTTTAGTCTTACATGGAGGATTACTGAATCCCGGCCATTAATTATGTTGTTTAGATTGTTTGTCTTATTGTAGATTTTTTACACTGTAGTATTTTTAACATCCTGCTTTCTGATCAATTAATTGTGATTCCTTTTTTCTTTTTTTCCTTTCTTTCTTCCTTTTTTCACTTTTTTGCCTTTCATCTTAATGTTAAATTCATTTCAGAAATTTGATCCAGAAGATCACTGTTGGTTTGTGGAGTTATATGTTCAGTGTATGAATTTTTCTTTCAATTTGTTTTGTTTTAGCTCATAGGAACATTTTTAATTTTATGATTTGGGCAGGATGGCGATGCAAGTCATCTGCACTTCAGGACACATATCACACCCATTTATCTGTGTCATTTTTAAGGATATATACACTTGTACATGTATACACTTACATTTCATCTTTATTTACATCTTTCTGCACTTCACTTTGTTGATGGTTCATTTTGCAGACAATATGAAATGCAGTATCAGTTTACCGACCATTCGTTTTAACAGCAGTTCATTTTGATGACACTGTTCATAGGTTCATAGGCTAATAGCACAAGAGCCTTTACAAGTCTAGCCAATAATACCCAGGATATGACAATACTATAGCTTAATTCCCCAGATATGAGATGGAGTAGTATCAGGGTAGTGTGACTTTTGCTTTTGGAGCCCTGAAAAGAAGTTATGTCTTACCATAACGTTATCTGTATTGTTGATCCTCATTCAGTCATTACGTATGGTATCGGTTCCGAGCTCGGAACCAAGCTGGCCATTTTCCAAACTCACATCAGCTTCAAACTATCGAGCTAAACTCATACCCACAATTCCCCTCTCCCTGTTACCTCAGATTAAGTTTGCAAGTTAAAGAAGGTAGAGGCTACCTCTGGTCAAATAACCTAAGAGAACTGGATGGTGAGATCCACTAGAAACCACAGGAGGGGGAAGGAGCGAGGGTCGTAATGACTGAATGAGGATCTACAATACAGATTGAACGTTATGGTAAGACATAACTTCTTTATCTGATATTGTTAATCCTCGTTCATTCTTTACATATGGGACAGAGTCCCCAGCTACCTCTATTCCTGGGAGGCTCTCATGGAAGGACATTCCTGGGCACCATAGAACCAAAAGATGCTCTTCCCCTGGAGGCCAAATACAATTTGTAATGATTGATGAAAGTATGAGGCGTAGACCAAGTTGCAGCTGCACAGATGTCATGTAAAGAAGCTCTGGCATAGAAGGCAGCAGAAGTTGCCACCGACCTTGTTGAATGAGCTTTCATGGTAATAGGCAACGAAACGTTATGTTGTGTGCAAATAAAGGTCACACAGTCCTTCAACCATCTAGCTAATGTGACCTTAGCAACAGCTGATCCTAATCTAGGTCCAGAAAAGGCCAAAAATAAATGGTCAGATTTACGAAAGGGTTTAGTCCTGTTTAGGTAAAAATGGATTTGCCTGTGAATATCAAGGGTATGTAGGCAATACTCTCCTCTGTTTGAATGGTTGGAAAGAAAACTGGCAATTCAATGGCTTGATTAATGGACATTTCAGAGATCATTTTAGGCAGAAATGATGGATTAGTTCTCAGAGACACTCTATCTGTATGAAAAATCAAGCGTGGGCTCTTGGTACATAAAGCTTGAAGTTCAGAAATACGTCTGGCAGAAGTAATAGTGACCAAAAACAAGGTTTTCCATGACAAATACTTGAGGTCACAAGAAGAGGCTGCTTCAAAAGGTGTCATTGTCAGAGCTTGCAGAACTAATGATAAATCCCATGGTTGAATAGGTTCTCTAAAAGGAGGCTTCAGATGATTTATACCTTTTATGAAGGTCTTGCACAATTTATGGGACATAAGAGAGGAATCTTGGACACCCTCATGAAAATTAGAAATTGCAGCCAAATGAACTCTAATGGAAGAGGCCGATGGACCAGATTGAAACAGGTCGGCCAGATAGTCTAGTATTATCGACACTGGTGCTGAAAAGGGGTCTACTTGTTTATCTTTCAGCCAACAGATAAATCATTTCCACTTGGTCAGATAAGTAATTCTAGTGGAGCACTTATGAGAAGCAATGAGAATATCACGTACTGGTAAAGGAAGATCATTCTGCCTGGCAATCAAGGGAATTGGAGTAGCCAAGCTGTTAGTTTCAAGCTGTTCAGGTTGGGATGAATCAGGTTCTGTGGGTGTGAGATCAACTCCGGGATTGGATGGAGGATCCATGGTCAATCTAGTAGGTGAGGCCAAAGGAATGGGAACCAAATCTGTCGTGGCCAATATGGTGCTATGAGGATTACCTTGCTCTTCAACCCCCGGGCTTTCTTCAGAAACTGGGGAATGAGAGGAAAGGGCGGAAATGTGTAGAGAAGACCCGAGGGCCAATCGTGGACTAGAGCATCCCTGGGTGAATGTCCCGGAGGGGGAATCAGGGTGAAGTAGTTGCTGCATTTGTAGTTGGCTGGGGATGCAAAGAGGTTGCAGCAAGGACGGCCCCAGCGGTGGAAGATCCCACTTTTGGAAAAAGATGATTGGATGTGCTCTATAGATCTTCAAGATGCGTCGCTTCTTGAAGATCTATCCGCCGCTATCAAGGGATTCAGGGACACTCGTGAGGTTGTAGAATGCACCTACTGAGTCTGTCTGCTATCACGTTGGAACTCCCAGGAATGTGCGGTGCTAGAAGAAAATGGTTGGTAGCCATCATTGCCATATCCTCAGCCTCGACAAAGGTAAGATTTGGTTCCACCTTGCTTGTTGATGTACCAGACCAAAGCCATGTTGTCTGATTGAATTGGAATTGTCCCAGATGGCAGCAGGGGATGGAAAGAGAGATTGTGTGTCATCCACCAATTTAAATCCTGTTTGCACCTGTGGGTTACTCGAATCGTGGCTGAAAGACGATGCTGAAAAGGATACCATTGGTTGAGCAGTAGCCATTGTTGAAGCCTCATGTGAAACCTGGCCAGGGGAACAGTGGTGATGGAGGCTGCCATGGAACCCAACAGCTGTAGAACCGAGTGAGCCGTGGATTTTTCCTTTGAAAGGATTGGGATTAGTTGTTGCTTTAGCCTTAGAATTCTGTGCTCTGGAACAGCAGCTCTGCAGTTTTTTGTGTCCAAGATAACCCCTATGAATTCTGTCGACTGAGATGGGGTGAGATTGGATTTCTGCCAGTTTATGGTTATGCCTAGCCTTTGAGCAGCGAGAACAGAGTATGCCAGGGCTTTTTCCAGTAGATGTCTGGTGGGGGGTGGAAATGAGCCAGTCGTCTAGGTACGGAAACACCTGGAATCTTTGAAGTTGCAAGTGAGCTGTGACAACTGCCATGCACTTTGTGAGCACTCTGGGGGATGTAGAGAGTCTGAAGGGCAGTACTCTGAACTGGTAGTGACTGGCTCCCACATGGAAGCACAGAAATCTTCTTGATGGCCTGTTCACCTTTATGTGGAGGTACGCATCTTGAAGATCTATAGAGCACATCCAATCATCTTTTTCCAAAAGCGGGAGGATAGACTGTATAGTGACCATCCAGAATTTTTGTACTCTCACAAACTTGTTCAATACACTGAGGTCCAAAATTGGTCTCCAGTCCCCGGTTTTCTTTGGCACCAAAAATAGTTTTGAGTAGAAGCCGGATCCTATCTGGTCTGGAGGAGCTATTTGGATGACTCTTTTTCTTAGCAGCTTTTCTATCTGAAGTGCTGCTTCTTCCCTTTGACTGGGTGGGTGGAACGTCGGGAAGATTTTTTGATGGGACGGGACAAAGATCGAAGGGGATATGATAAACTCTGGTTATGATCCTTTGTACCCAAAAATCGGTGGTGATGGTTAGCCAGGCAGAAGGGTACAAGGAGAAACATCCCCAACCACCTCCAGAGGAAAGCAGTTGGGGCCGCTCTTCAGGAGAGCTGGTAGGATTGACCAGGGAAAGAATCCCTGGAACCCTGGTTATGTGGTCCCCCTCTGCCCCAAAAGGAGCATCTTCCCTGTGAGTTTCCCCCTCTACCTCTGTGGGAGAGCTCAGCCTGTGTGTCATGGAAAGGACCCTGAGATTTCTTGAACCATATCTTCCCACTCTTTTGGTTTCGGGAGAAAGCACATTGAGGGGAAGAATAACGAACACCTATGGCAGAAAGGGTCTTACTGTCTTGTTCACATCTGGCCAGTGTGATTTTAACTTTGGGCTCAAACAACGAGGAGGGCTCAATGGGGGCACACAGAAAGGAAGACTCAAAAAGTTCTGCAAAGTTGCACAAGCGCATCCAGGCGTGTCATCTCAAGACCGCAGCTGAACCCGCCACTCTAGCTGCTCCTTCTGATGCATGAGATATCAATCGCTTAGAGGAGTTAGATATTCGGGATTCACTAATCCTCCGCGTAAGACTAAATAAGTCTTACACGGAAACTGCAGCCTAAGAGGAAGTCGTCAGCGTGCCATGCATATTCATGAGGGCACACTGACTCAACTCTAAGGCTAACACGGAGCGTGCACGAGTGCAGGGGGGCGTGTCAGACTGCTGAGCAGTACAAACATCCACGCCCCTGCAAGTCCCTCAATCGTCAAATGTCAACTGAAATGAGTGAGTCCGCTCAAATGTGTACATACCCAACACTACACCCACCCACATTCTAAACCCCTGTAAATTATAAAATATCAAACTCTTATTTTTTTTTATTATTCCCAAAATAGCTGCCCGTATTTGCGTGGGTTTGCCCATTGCTTAGCTACAGTTAGCAGTTTAAATATCGAAGAGGATAATAAGAAGAAACTTATATGCAAATTAAGCCAAATATCAATAGCATAGTGGTAGAGCCTTCGCACAAAGAAGAGGCATTCCCGGTTCGAGTCCCTCCACTCCCCTTTCTATTTTCTGTAGGAAATCTGTATAGAAAAATAATTCCTGACATTTATCTTTTAAATTTTAGTAAAAAGCATGGAAATGACCTATGTAGTAGTGAACGATATTTTATATATATATAAGAAGATGAAATGGTTATGCATATGATGAATGCATAAGTAACGTATCTTAAGCAATGTGAAGCACTGCTAAGCAAAGTTTACCAGTATTAAGCACATTTAAGTATAATTGCTCATTGCTTAGCACTGCTTTAAGTAGCACAATGGCTTTGCTTGTAGCTTCGCATCGTGCCAACTAGTGCAAACAAAACATGCTTGTGCGTAGCTGCGCACCGCGCTAACTAGCACAACTTCAGGCAACGTCGGGCAACATAGAGCAATGTTGGGCAAAGTTGAGCAAAGTCAGCTAAACACAGCCACACCTCCTAGCCAATCTGGCCAGTAGTAAAATAAAAAGCAATAACAGGCCTTGAACCCGGGATACTGTGCACCATTATCACAGTACTGAACCACTAAGCCAAGACAGCTTTTGATATTCATGCACTGTTGACACACACAAACATATTAATGAAAGTTTACCCAGTGCTAAGCAGGTGTGCTTTCAGCGGAGATTTTTCAAAACTGGCCAATCACAAATAAATGCGGGAAATGAGGCATATTTAAGCTCCATAGGTGGGAATACTTGCCATAACTGGTTGTAGCTCCCATCTGCAGGCAGCATGACTGGTGTTGGAGAGGGCTCTCACTTTCGAGCGCAACGGTGGGGCATTGAGGAGTCAAAAGTGATGGTTTGGCTCCTCGTCCATAATCATGATGCCAGACTCCTGCAGGGCCAGTTCCAGGGCACTGAATACAAAGTGGAAGCCTGGAACCATCTTGCACATGATCTCACCAGTGCCACAGGCGTCCATCGGACTGGTGAGCAGGTCAGACACCACTACACAGACCTGAAGAGATGCAAGGAGGACCGACTGAACCAGTGGATACAGGAGGCCAATGGGATGGAAAATGCCCCACTACTGAGTAGCTAGCCATGGAATGAAGTATATAAGAACTGCTATTGTAGTCGATAGTATGGATAGGTATATGTCTCAATATCACTTCATTTACTTCACAGCTGCAGGTGTCCGTGCTGCGAATCAGCAAGCCTATGCAGATAGGCTGCTAAGTCTGCATCACCAGGCAGGTTAGTAATTATTCTGCATGTATTGTTATATAAAATAAGTGAGAGAGCCTGAAAAAGAGTGTTGTAACCCATTAATAAAGGTATAATACATCTTGAATAAGTCTTCTGCATGCACTGTAATATCAAATAAATGAGACAGCCTCTAGAAAAGTGTGTAATGTAATTAATAAAGGTATAATTCCTGGAGTGTGTCCGTGTCACTTTCTTTGAAATGTTGTTGTACTCTTGCATTATAGAAATAGTACTGTTGTATTAAGTGCTGTCAACCCACACTTGGGTAGGCCCATATAAAGTGGATGAAGGGAGTGCCAGTAGCTGTTAAGCATATATACAGTCCTCAACTGTTGGTTCATGGCTGGCATGTATAAGTAAATCTGACACATGAGTAGCTTGTTATTGTGTTCCCCAGAAATGTCAGTGTGCTGCTAGAAATGTAGGGGCTGTTAAAATATAACTGATAATGTCACCTGAACACATCCAGATATGTAGATATATAAATATAAATAAAATATATAAATACGTAGCAGTAACATCTGCATCCTGGACAGTTTGTATGTCAGATACAGGTCAGGTATATAAGGAACTAGCAAAACCCATTTCACAATTTAAAGGACATTGCCTAGTGTAATAATACATGTAGGGGATATATACCTGCAGTCAATAGGAATGTAGTGTAAACTATAAGTACATATAAGTTGTTAATGGAGGGATCTTTTTACACCCTACTGTATGTGCATAAACAATGCAATTCCACACCTCAATGGGTATGTCTAATCTCAGAACATTTGTTGGGACATATGTCCTATTGGTTTATAAATATCTGCATTTACTTTGATGCATGTGCCCTGTTCAAATACCACAATCTTGGTGGCCTGTTGCCACCAATCAATCCTGCATGCTGTTGGAATGACCACTGTTGTTCTATATATGCATGTGTTATGCTTGCTGTTCAACTGTTGGAACTCTGGTTTGTTGGGTTAATGGGAATACTGCATGCTGTTACAACTAATTTGGAATGATGTTGGCTGTTACCAACCCATATTTTCATTAAATCCTCCTAAACATAGAACGTATGGGAAGGCCGGTCCCAGCAGACTCACCTGTCCCACCTCAGCTGGCGATGGCACCTGGCACCAGCAGGTCCGGTGCCCAGCCCGGGACCTCCTCTTCCGTTGGCCCTGTGCCACCTTCGGGTGGAAGCACTGCAGAGGATGTGGCTCATCCTCTCATGCAAGCATGGCCAGAGGAGGGCCACCTATCACCCTCCAAACATTCCAGGTTGTGGTGCGTAGGGAGATTGAGCGTTCAGTTGCTGATCCTCTATGCCAGCTTGAGGCACGTGTGGCGCGGCTCACGGGTGAGCCTGCCCCTTCTACTCAGCCCCCAGCACAGCCACCCTCTGGGCTGTGAAGGTGCAGTGGTGACTGCCCATTGGTGGGGATCTCAGTTCCACTGTTGCCATCTATGGGCTCATGGGCTTGCGATTTCCAAACATCCTTCCCCATCAATGGTGTTCACCCACCACATGTCATATTCTGCCCCTGTATGCATCTTGTTTGTCTTGTCTGTTTACCTCCCCAACCTACCTCCCCAAATATACCTACTTCCCCTACTCCACATTCCACTCTCACCTGAAAAAAAAAGGTCAATCTGCTCCCAAAAAAAAATTACGCCCCATACATAGCTACCCATTTTGCACACATGTCCGCTGGACACATAAACTGATATTTAATTGGCAGTACAACATACTTTGTTGT
Source organism: Protopterus annectens (assembly GCF_019279795.1). Classification (NCBI taxonomy): domain Eukaryota; kingdom Metazoa; phylum Chordata; order Ceratodontiformes; family Protopteridae; genus Protopterus; species Protopterus annectens. The sequence continues at coordinate 353,949,106 of NC_056741.1, forward strand.
CCTCACTCCTCTCTCAGGGGTGGAAGGTTTCAAATTTCCCTCCAAATTTCTAGCATATGCACAGCTGTTGCTGTTAAAGAAATGGGCAGCTATGGACCTTCCCTACATCCGCCCTGCACATCCTGAGCTTCTTTAGCTACTGTCTTTCCCTCTTTGTGCCCCTTTTTCACCACTTTCCTATCTCCCCATTTTCTTTTCTTTCAAAGAAATGAGAGCGGGGGTTAGCAGGAATAAGCACTTTTAAGCAGTAGTTAGTGGGTTTGCGTGAGTGTGCGCTTGTGTGCACTTAGCTAAATATTGCTAAGCTTCACGCAAACCCGCTTACAAATGCTTAAAAGTGCCTTAGTCACCCTGCATGTGAGGGCCCCTGTTCTGCTCAGCAGCAAAATAAAACACCTCTGTTAGTCTCGAACCCCGGACCTTGGACACACTAGACTGCATGAGGTACCACTAAACCACAGTAGATATACAGCAGGTTGTTGCTGAAATGGATATATCATGCATCAGAATGAGTGAATGTAAAGGAAAGATAGGAATGCCATAACACAAAACCTGTTCTGTGGAACTTTACCAGCAGTCATTGTGAAATTGCATTACATGACTGTGATAACAGAACCAGCCATTCTAGCAGTAAATAATGTTACGGCAGCACTTTACAACCCCCACACAGTATCATAACAGGACAATCCCCACCCAAACGTACAAAATACCTGTGTGTTCAGGGTCCAGCAAGGATGTAGGTAGGCATACTCAGTACTTAAATTGTCCAGTTTTCTTGAGCATCCTGTGCTAATGTCAACAATAAAAAAAGCACAAACTGTGCAGAAGTGAGTACATTAATATCCACAGTATAGCAGTTCACAAACAGTTCATGTGCCAAATGAATACATCTCAATAACTACGTATGTATGGCAGCTAATTGTATAAGTAGAAAATAAACTATATACTCCCATGTATCTTGTGTTAGCATTTGTAGGGGTGAGTACAATTCTACACTGACAACTGTGTACTGGAAGTGGCAACATTTAGGTCTGAGTACAACATTCAAATCACTGGCTACACCCCTAGCTTCAGATATAAGAAGTATACCAACCTTCTGACTTACACAACGGTGTCCACAGCAAACAAGCATGGCCCCCACTTTGGGAAGCTGAAAGGGCTACGCCTACCTGACATAGCAATTTATAGCATTAGGTTGCTATGACAGTGAGTACTGCAATTACCACACAGCAGGCTGCATGCAATTACCAAATGGTGGCCACCAATTGGTGCAGAGGCCATCACATGCACATGTGCAGATACCTATAAAAGCAGGCTGTACTTGCTGTCCACACATGCAATCATTTCATTGCAGCTACTGAGAGAGAGAGAGTGAGAGAGTGAGAGAGAGAGACACACACATATAGACAGACAGACACATCAACAGCAACAGAAACAGAAAAAAAAACACACAGAACTGAAAAATACAAACACATACAAAGGAAAGGTATGTAACAGATATGTATTTACTGGCATGTAGTAGATGTTTTTGAAGAGTACTCTACATACTTTGAATCATCCATATGTGGCAGCAGTACGTATCTATGCACAGATGCCCTGCATAACTACTGCCATGGACAAATCAGTGTGTAGCTGTGTGCAGTGGGATATAACTGTGACATATGTATCTCAGTATTAAATGTCAAACATCTGATCCATGTTATCTGTGTTCTGTACAGTAGTGTGTACAATTGCTGTTTGGGGGAGTAGCGCATACAGCTATATAAACATGGATGTGACAGAGTAACAAATGCATGATAGTCATATTAACATGTAGCTTATCATTGGCAACTGCTGTACCAGGCTAGTATGCTAATCTAGCATTTGCAGCTTTATATCTATCTATCTATATCTATATATATATATACCCTCTAATATTACTGTGTGCTCACATGTGACACCTGTTCATGTTGCAGCAAGGCCCAACAGGTCAGCCGGGAGGTCCACAGACTTACAACAGTGTGGACCTTGTGTGTGTATGGCACACACATACAGAGAGATCTGTCTGTGTCAGATATATTAGCATCTGTACATGTGCATAGGGAAAGGGACATACTGCAACTGTTTGTGAAGGGTGGACATATATATATGTTGGTGAAGGTTGTTATGTGCATATTTCTATGTAGGTTGTAGTGTGTGGCAAACAAGACAGCATACAGTGCTGGTATATGACATGTGGTGGTTAAACACTGTGGGTATGATTTGTCAGGTTTGCAGTGTTGCAGCCAGTGAGGCCTGCTAAAGCTACATGGGCTGAGAACACCTTCAATGCATTCTGCACAAGACTGTGCAATATTATTACATAACTGTATACCTCACAACCATCGCATAATTGATATTCCCACCATGAAAGGTGGACTGTATATGTGCCTATATGTATATCTATATGTACACCAATGGATGTTTATATGTATGTATATATATATATATATATATATATATATATATATATATATATATATATATATATATATATATATATATATATATATATATATATATATATAGAGAGAGAGAGAGAGACAGGGTCATATTTACTGCAACAGATGCCTGGTGACAAAGCCATGGACTCAAGCTCAATGTTGACACTGCATTGGCATCCCTTCTGGCAAAAACTCTGTACCCATGAACTACCAGATAGGTGGTAGTGTACTTAACACCAAAGGTATGATAAGAGACCATGGGACACAGGTGGACAGTAGTCTCCCCTTTGATAATCACATTGCCACACTAGTCATGTAATCTGTCTACGTGGCACACTTCATCACAAAAGGTTTGTCATCCAGGGAAATATAGGTCAGTGTTCCCCTCTACTCATCACACATAAAACCCATTATAGAGTACAATGCCCCATGTGGTATGTACCTCACAAGACATCTAGAGCAACTGGAAAGTCCACAGACATACCTCACAAAGAGTAACACCAGCCTCAAACAGATGCCCTATGCAGACCGTCTCACAAAACCACAGCTACACTGTGTCGTATACTGCCTACCCAGAGGTGACCTCTGCCTAACATACAAAGCTATGTCAAACCCAGAGCTGTTGGACATGCTCCACATAAACAGATCACAATCCCTACGAGCTACATGCTCTAGCGACCTAAACCTTGTCACCTCAATAAACAGAACATGCTGGAGGGATAGATTCCTATCTCAGAGACATCCCGTACTCTGGAACAAACCACCTATCAATAGCAAACAAAGCTCCCCATTAGCAGTCATCATAAATAACCCTGATGATTGGATGGGAGATGGGAAATACACCCCGGGAATCACCTCTGTGGCTGTGCTTGACAGGGGCACGTGAAATTAAATTATGTGTGTGTCAAAGGCCAGGGTAGCGTATGGCTAGGCTTCTATAGGCCCTAGGGCCAATAGCCTATTACCTACCTATGAACCGATACACACCCACATGTACTTGTTGCAATAATTGCTATGTGAGGTTGACGGAGTGTGATGGTGAATGTGTTGGTGAATGTGTCAAAGTTCTGTATATGTGTGATAGCTTAGTGGAAAACTGTTTCTTTCATGGTATTTTGTGTCCTATCTGTGATCCCAGCAACAGATGTGTATGCTATTGCTAGACAGAAAAAGCAGCATGGCATAAGGTGTGACGTAGTCCCTTGGTGTCGACTGGGGTGTCCCATTGTAGGCTAAAGCAGTACATGTATGCTTATTGAGTGGTACTGCTGGTGAATCCAACTTCCATATGAACTGTAGCACTACCTGACGCTGTAGGCCTAAACAGCACAGTATGGTGTATGTCCACATTGCTTGGAACCACTGTTTTGTGTGTTCTCTGTAGTTCTCACAGATTACATACCTCAGGCATAAGGTTTTGTAAGTACTGACACAGTACTGTATGGTACACAGGTAAAGCTCATCTGGGTTGCCATACCTTTGTGTCTTGTATGTAAGTCTGATGTGTGTGGGTATGCCTGTACCATGTCCTCGGTCATATGTGTGTTACAGGATATAGGTGCGTATTTAGCAACATGTATAGTCTAGTACAGCAGTATGCCACCTATATTAACAAATGTGCACATATGTTAGGCAGGGGTTTGCCATCAACAACTAGTGTGGTATACTGGTAATACTGTAACTGGACTTTACAATCATTGCAATGGGTGACATATTTCTTTATGCATTAGCTTGATATATACCTCCTGTGGCTAGGTGGTGCATTGTGTCGCATACAGTGTGCCATGTACTGTTGTATCGTTTTACATACTGGTTTCTCTTTGTTGCTGTGCAGAACATGGTTTGATATATAGAACGTGCCAGGCACTGTCAGGCAGTTGTGGGTTGAGCACTATGTGGTATTGAAAGTGTGTATCCTCTGACAGCCAGTAGGTTGCTATATATGGCAGTTAATTGATATCTGTACTTTAGAATGTTAAGTGTGCCACATGACTTGCTCACACATATTGTTTCATTGTCTTCCAGGGTCATGGCCCACCATCGTAACCCTACCTATAGCCCAGCAGAGGAAGAACAAATAACAACCAGCCTGGTTCAGCAGTACACCCTGCTGTTCTCAAGAACCAGCCAGGACCAGCATGAGCGGACTGCACTGTGGCAAGATGTTGTCCGTAGGGTAAATGACATAGGCATGCATAACCGGACATATGAGCAGGTATGCCATCACTGCAGTGATTTACTTAGACATGTCCGGCAGCGTGCGTCTGATGTCCATAGACAACAGCCTGCCACAGGTGGTGGGGTAGCCATCCATCCCCCCTCACCAGAGTGTAGGAGCTGCTCCTCAGCCTGGTGGCTCTTGGCCAACAACAACAACAACAACAAACATGTATCATCATGGAGGCCGGAGCCACCCAGTAAGTCGACATGGAGCATGCAGGTAACATGGCATATCTGTAGACTACTGTTACCTCTATTGGTAGATCATGCATATCTGAGATGTGTACTGTGTAGTTAGAAGATGTGATGCCTAGTGTTGTGCTATACTGATAATTTGGAATATAATCTGTAGGCCTGTGACTGTCAACCATTGTACTTCTGTAAGATTGCAAACCCACAGTAGCAATGCCACAGTTGTTGCCACTGACAAACTGTCTCATATCCTTGTAGGTCCCTGTGGTGTGACAGCAAGGCAGCAGACCCATGCTGGTGAGTGTGTTCTGCATTTAATATTGCAAATTAAATGTGCATGTCATAGGTGAGGTGTAGGCCATGTACACGTAACACACCTACGCATAATGTATGCTGTGCATGTTTGCTGTGAGACTATGCACATCTCAGTAACGTGAGTAGCTGCCTCAAACACATGCAGTACACAGAGCATCCCACACAATTGTGGCAACACTGTAGTGGACATTGGATAGGCAGAGTCGATACACATGCACACAACATACACAACTTTGTCATACGCAGTACACGTTAACATGCTACACATGGCGTATTCAGACACCCGCTGTAAGGTCACACTCCAGTATCCCAAATGTCATCCACACAGCACACATAATATAACTGAGGGGTAGAGGCCTATCATGGGGCTGTGCAACACTCTTCAACACATAGCACATTCATGTTAGGCAATGCTCCCTACTGGGCACCTTACAAACCCATGTAACAACTGGCTGTGAAATGGTGAATGTAGTCATGGTACTGCAGTTCAGGTACAGCATGCTAGGTGCCGGTCTGGCACACATTAGTAGCCTTAAGTGACCACATGATGCTGCATGATGATGGCTCATGGCACTACACCCCATCCAGTTACAGCAACCAAAGTACTACACATAGCATTCATTGCTATGCACCTCAATGTTGTGTGTGTGCAAACATATGCACCTATATACAACATGCATAGCAATGAGAAGTTATGTACCTACCATAACGTTCCATGTTAGTTGTCTTCTCTCGCCTTCTTTCTTGCTGGATGGGTTCGGAGCTGATCCTCGGCTCCGACTCGGCCACTTACTAAAGCTCGAGAGCTAATTTTACTGGCTCGAGGCAACCCTATATCCCATGATGCTAGGCGATAACTACCCAGATCTCGTTTGGTAGCTAAAGAAAAATTATGCAATATAGTCCTCCAACTGGAGAGGAGGAGGAAAAAGGGAATAACCCCGCCAAAGAAACCAATCTAATCTAGTGACACTAGTAACTATTTGGCTGGAAATGCTAGATTAGGACTCTTCAAGGAAGAGGAACAATCTTCTCGGTCTGTCCAGGCTAGGGGGATGGTGGGCGGGATGCAAGAAAGAAGGCGAGAGAAGACAACTAACATGGAATGTTATGGTAGGTACATAACTTCTCAATGCTAAGTTGTCAATCTCGCCTTCATTCTTGCTGGATGGGACCGCGTCCCTAGCACCTTTCTTCTGGGTGGCTCAATGGAACAGACTCTTGAGAACGGTGGAACCAAAATTTGCCCTGTTTCTGGAGGCCAAGTCCAATTTGTAATGCGAAACAAAGGTATGAGGAGAGGCCCATGTGGGTGCTGCACAAATAGTGTCTATTGGTAGTCTAGCTTGAAAAGCTGTAGATGTAGCTAGTGCTCTAGTTGAATGGCCTTTTGGCTTAGAAGTCAGCTCTCTACCTCTGAGTTGATAAATACATGTAATCACAGAAGACAGCCACCTAGATAGGGTTACCTTAGATATCGGAAGGCCTTTCCTGTTCTCTGCATACGATAAAAACAGTTGATCAGATTTCCTGATTTGTTTGGTTCTGTCCAAATAATATCGGAGCTGGCGATGAACATCCAGATAATGTAGTTTTTGCTCCACTCTATTAGTATAATTTGGGAAAAAAAGTGGGAGATCAATAGATTGATTTAAGTTTGTCTGTGACGCCACCTTGGGTAAGAAAGACGGATTAGTCCTTAGAGAAACTCTGTCTTTGTGGAAGATTAAGTAGGGAGGACGAATGCAGAGGGCATGAAGCTCAGATACTCTCCTAGCAGAAGTAATGGTGACTAGGAAGAGTGTCTTCCAGGAAAGAAATTTCAATGAACAGGTAGCCGCAGGTTCAAAGGGGGGAAGAATCAAGGATGTTAAGACTAAATTTAGATCCCACTGTGGTGGAGGGTCTTTGATCGGAGGCTTAAGTAAAAATACACCTCTAAGGAATGCCTTGCAAAGCTTATGGGACAAGCCTATATGAAAATTTGAAATGGCTGCCAACTGAACTTTTACTGTGGAGGAAGAAGATCTTGAGTGAAAAATTTCAGCTAGGAAGTCCAAGACCGAATGAATTGGAGCAGTAAAGGGATCTATATTCCTAGCTTTTGCCCAGAAGGAGAAACGTTGCCATTTACTAGTGTAAATCCTTCTGGTGGAAGATTTAAGGGAAGCTACTATGATATCCAGGATGGGATTAGAAATCATAGGAAGCCTGGCTAGGGACGGAAGTGGAGCAACCAAGCAGTGAGGTTGAGAGAAGGTATGGATTGGTGCAGCTGCCACGACTGGTGGGTCAGAAGATCTGGAACTGGGTCCAGATGCCAAGGATGTACCAAAAGATAACGATGCAGGAACGGAAACCATATCTGTCGAGGTCAATAAGGGGCAATGAGAATCATCTTGGCTCTCAAGGCGGTTGCTTTCTGAATTAGTTGTGGTATTAGAGGAAAAGGTGGAAAGGCATAGAGAAGTCCCCGGGGCCAATCTTGGACTAGAGCGCCTCTGGGGGGATGGCCTGGAAGGGGGAAGAGGGTGAAGAAGTCGGGGCATTTGCTGTTTTGAGGCATAGCAAAAAGATCGCAGCAAGGAAGACCCCAATTCTTTCAAGTCCTTCTATATAAAACCCGCTTTGGCGAGGTTTTTGCGCTTGTTACTACTCAGCCAAGCTCCTATTGATCCGGCAGAGTGGTGCTAGCAGCAGAGAGGCCAAAAGAGCGACTGCTAACCTGATAAAA